>NC_091012.1:3575000-3832500 GCF_041146395.1 Eulemur rufifrons | reverse complement strand
GTTATCTGTTAAAGGTATTGTTTATGCTTAGCGCACGGGCCCTGTCTGCATTAGGCGGGCGGGGGGAGTTTAGGGGGCTGGGATTGTACCCGGTTTCCGACTCTATCATACTCTGGGTATGGGCCCATGGGTTTCATGCAGGACACAGTGGTAGAGCCTCCTTTCATGCATGGCATGGGAGGATTGCAGGCTTTCTAAACTCTAAGAAAGCAAGAAGTCTGAGAATTAGATTTAGGGTTAGGATTCTGGTTAGGGTTAAGGATGAAGTTTAGTGTTAGGGTGAGGGCTTAGGGTTAGGGAATAGGGTTAGGGTTAAAGGTTACTCTTAGGTTTAATGGTTACACTTTGGTTTAGGGTTTAGGTTTCCGGTTAGGGTTAAGATGAGGGGTTAGGGTTTGGTACAGGGTTAGGGTTAAGTGTTAGGTATAGGGTTGAAGATTAGGATTAGGGTTAGGATTAAAGGTTAGCGTGAGAGTTAACGCATAGGGTTTAGGTTAAGAGTTAGGGGTTAGGGTTAGGGTTAGGGTTAGTTTTAGGGTTAGAGTTATGTGCTATGGTTTGTGTTAGAGGTTAGGTTTAGGTTTACTGGTCACGGATAGGGTTACGTTTAGGGGGTAGCATTAGGGTTAGGGTTAGGGTTAAGGATAGGATTAGGGATAAGTGTTGGGCTTAGGGTTAGGGTTTAGGGTTAGGGTTAGCATTAAGGATTAGGGTTAGGGTCAGGTTTAAATGCTTGGGTGCGGGTAATGGTTAGGGTCAGGGTTAAGGTTCACGGATAGGGTTAGTGTTAAGCGTTACGGGTAGGTTTAGGGTTCAGGGTTAGTGTTAGCATTAAGGCTTAAGGTTAGGATTAGGCGGTAGGTTAGATTTAGGGTTAGATCTAGGCGTTAGGGTAAGGGCTAGCGTTAGGGTTAAGAGATAGGGTTAGGTTTAATGCTTAGGATTAGGGTTAGGGTTTGGGGTTAAAGTAAGTGTTAGGGGTCAGGTTTAAGGATCCAAGGTTAGGGTTATTTTTAGCTGTAGTGTTAGGGTTAGGGATAAGGGATCCCATTAGCATTAAGGGTCTTCCTTACTGAAGAGTTAAGGGTTAGGCTTAGAGTTAAAGGTTAAGGTTAGGGTCAGTGTTAATATTTAGGGTGAGGGTTAACGGTTAGGGTAAAGGTTAAGCGTTAGGGTTAGGGATTAGTGATTAGGGTTTTTGGTTAGTGTTAGGGTTAGCGGTTAGGAGTTAGTGTTTTATGAAGGGGTATGGTTAGAATTAGGATTGGGGTTAGAGTTAGGGTGAGGTATAGGGGTTAGGTTTAGGGGTTAGTTTTAGGGTAAAAGGATAGGATTAGGGTTACGGGTTGGGCTTAGGTTTAGGGTTAAAGTTTACTGCTGGGGTTAGGGATAGGGTTCAGGGTTAGCTTTAGGGGTTCTGGTTAGGGTTAGGTGTTAGGTTAGTGTCAGGGTTAGGTCTAGTCGTGAGGGTAAGGTTTAGGGTTAGCTTTAAGAGCTAGGGTTAGGTTTAATGGTTAGGATTAGGATTAGGGTTAAGGGTTAGGGTAAGGCTTAGGGGTTAGGGTGAAGGGTTAGGTTCAAGGGTTAGGGTTTTTGTTAGGCATAGCGTTGGGGTTAGAAGTAAGGGTTACTGTCAGTGTTAGGGTTGTAGGTAGGGTTACGGTTAGGGTTAGCGGTTTAGAATTAGGGTTAGGGATTAGGTGTCACAGTGATGACTAGGAGATAGGGTTAGAATTATGGGATAGGGGTTGTTCTCAGGAAATGGGTTATGCATTAACGTTAGGATAAGAGGTTAAAGTTAGGCGCACGGTGAGGTTTACGTGTTAAGGGGAGAAATAGGATCAGTGTTGGGTGTTATGTTCAGGGTTAGGGTTATCTGTTAAAGGTATTGTTTATGCTTAGCGCACGGGCCCTGTCTGCATTAGGCGGGTGGTAGGAGTTTAGGGGGCTGTGATTGTACCCGGGAACCCACTCTATCATACTCTGGGTATGGGCCCGTGGGTTTCATGCAGGACACAGTGGTAGAGCCTCCTTTCACGCATGGCATGGGAGGATTGCAGGCTTTCTAAACTCTAAGAAAGCAAGAAGTCTGAGAATGAGATTTAGTGTTAGGATTATGGTTAGGGTTAAGGATGAAGTTTAGTGTTAGGGTGAGGGCTTAGGGTTAGGGAATAGGGTTAGGGTTAAAGGTTACTCTTAGGTTTAACGGTTACACTTTGGTTTAGGGTTGAGGTTTACGGTTAGAGTTAAGATGAGGGGTTAGGGTTTGGTACAGGGTTAGGGTTAAGTGTTAGGTTTAGGGTTGAAGATTAGGATTAGGGTTAGGATTAAAGGTTAGCGTGAGAGTTAACGCTTAGGGTTAAGGTTAAGAGTTAGGGTTTAGGGTTAGGTTTAGGGTTAGGGTTAGTTTTAGGGTTAGAGTTATGTGCTATGGTTTGTGTTAGAGGTTAGGGTTAGGTTTACTGGTCACGGTTAGGGTTACGTTTAGGGGGTAGCATTAGGGTTAGGGTTAGGGTTAAGGGATAGGATTAGGGATAAGTGTTGGGCTTAGGGTTAGGGTTTAGTCTTAGGGTTAGCCATAAGGATTAGGGTTAGGGTCAGGGTTAAATGCTTGGGTGCGGGTAATGGTTAGGGTCAGGGTTAAGGTTCACGGATAGGGTTAGTGTTAAGGGTTACGGGTAGGTTTAGGGTTCAGGGTTAGTGTTAGCATTAGTGCTTAAGGTTAGGATTAGGCGGTAGGTTAGATTTAAGGTTAGATCTAGGCGTTAGGGTAAGGGCTAGCTTTAGGGTTAAGAGATAGGGTTAGGTTTAATGCTTAGGATTAGGGTTAGGGTTTGGGGTTAAAGTAAGTGTTAGGGGTCAAGTTTAAGGATCCAAGGTAGGGTTATTTTTAGCTGTAGTGTTAGGGTTAGGGATAAGGGATCCCATTAGCATTAAGTGTCTTCCTTACTGTAGGGTTAAGGGTTAGGCTTAGAGTTAAAGGTTAAGGTTAGGGTCAGGGTTAAGATTTAGGGTGAGGGTTAACGGTCAGGGTAAAGGTTAAGCGTTAGGGTTAGGGATTAGTGATTAGGATTTTTGGTTAGTGTTAGGGTTAGCGGTTAGGAGTTAGTGTTTCATGAAGGGGTATGGTTAGAATTAGGATTGGGGTTAGAGTTAGGGTGAGGTATAGGGGTTAGGTTTAGGGGTTAGTTTTAGGGTAAAAGGATAGGATTAGGGTTACGGGTGGGGCTTAGGTTTAGGGTTATGGTTTACTGCTGGGGTTAGGCATAGGGTTCAGTGTTATCTTTAGGGGTTCTGGTTAGGGTTAGGTGTTAGGTTAGTGTCAGGATTAGCTCTAGTCGTGAGGGTAAGGTTTAGGGTTAGCTTTAAGAGCTAGGGTTAGGTTTAATGGTTAGGATTAGGATTAGGGTTAAGGTTTAGGGTAAGGCTTAGGGGTTAGGGTGAAGGGTTAGGGTCAAGGGTTAGGGTTTTTGTTAGGCATAGCGTTGGGGTTAGAAGTAAGGGTTACTGTCAGTGTTAGGGTTGTAGGTAGGGTTACGGTTAGGGTTAGCGGTTTAGAATTAGGGTTAGGGATTAGGTGTCACAGTGATGACTAGGAGATAGGGTTAGAATTATGGGATAGGGGTTGTTCTCAGGAAATGGGTTATGCATTAACGTTAGGATAAGAGGTTAAAGTTAGGCGCACGCTGAGGTTTACGTGTTAAGGGGAGAAATAGGAACAGGGTTGGGTGTTATGTTCAGGGTTAGGGTTATCTGTTAAAGGTATTGTTTATGCTTAGCGCACGGGCCCTGTCTGCATTAGGCGGGCAGGGGGAATTTAGGGGGCTGGGATTGTACCCGGGAACCCACTCTATCATACTCTGGGTATGGGCCCGTGGGTTTCATGCAGGACACAGTGGTAGAGCCTCCTTTCACGCATGGCATGGGAGGATTGCAGGCTTTCTAAACTCTAAGAAAGCCAGAAGTCTGAGAATGAGATTTAGGGTTAGGATTATGGTTAGGGTTAAGGATGAAGTTTAGTGTTAGGGTGAGGCCTTAGGATTAGCGATTAGGGTTAGGGTTAAAGGGTACTCTTAGGTTTAACGGTTACACTTTGGTTTAGGGTTGAGGTATACGGTTAGGTTTAAGATGAGGGGTTAGGGTGTGGTACAGGGTTAGGGTTAAGTGTTAGGTTTAGGGTTGAAGATTAGGATTAGGGTTAGGATTAAAGGTTAGCGTGAGAGTTAACGCTTAGGGTTAAGGTTAAGAGTTAGGGTTTAGGGTTAGGGTTAGGGTTAGTTTTAGGGTTAGAGTTATGTGCTATGGTTTGTGTTAGAGGTTAGGGTTAGGTTTACTGGTCACGGTTAGGGTTACGTTTAGGGGTTAGCATTAGGGTTAGGGTTAGGGTTAGGGGATACGATTAGGGGTAAGTGTTGGGCTTAGGGTTAGGGTTTAGTGTTAGGGTTAGCATTAAGGATTAGGGTTAGGTTCAGGGTTAAATGCTTGGGTGCGGGTAATGGTTAGGGTCAGGATTAAGGTTCATGGATAGGGTTATTGTTAAGGGTTACGGGTAGCTTTAGGGTTCAGGGTTAGTGTTAGCATTAGTGCTTAAGGTTAGGATTAGGCGGTAGGTTAGATTTAGGGTTAGATCTAGGCGTTATGGTAAGGGCTAGCGTTATGGTTAAGAGATAGGGTTAGGTTTAATGCTTAGGATTAGGGTTAGGGTTTGGGGTTAAAGTAAGTGTTAGGGGTTAGGTTTAAGGATCCAAGGTTAGGGTTATTTTTATCTGTAGTGTTAGGGCTAGGGATAAGGGATCCCATTAGCATTAAGGGTCTTCCTTACTGTAGGGTTAAGGGTTAGGCTTAGAGTTAAAGGTTAAGGTTAGGGTCAGTGTTAAGATTTAGGGTGAGGGTTAACGGTTAGGGTAAAGGTTAAGCGTTAGGGTTAGGGATTAGTGATTAGGGATTTTGGTTAGTGTTAGGGTTAGCGGTTAGGAGTTAGTGTTTTATGAAGGGGTATGGTTAGAATTAGGATTGGGGTTAGAGTTAGGGTGAGGTATAGGGGTTAGGTTTAGGGGTTAGTTTTAGGGTAAAAGTATAGGATTAGGGTTACGGGTTGGGCTTAGGTTTAGGGTTAAAGTTTACTGCTAGGGTTAGGGATAGGGTTCAGGGTTAGCTTTAGGGGTTCTGGTTAGGGTTAGGTGTTAGGTTAGTGTCAGGGTTAGGTCTAGTCGTGAGGGTAAGGTTTAGGGTTAGCTTTAAGAGCTAGGGTTAGGTTTAATGGTTAGGATTAGGATTAGGGTTAAGGGTTCGGGTAAGGCTTATGGGTTAGGGTGAAGGGTTAGGGTCAAGGGTTAGGGCTTTTGTTAGGCATAGCGTTGGGGTTAGAAGTAAGGGTTACTGTCAGTGTTAGGGTTTTAGGTAGGGTTACGGTTAGGGTTAGTGGTTTAGAATTAGGGTTAGGGATTAGGTGTCACAGTGATGACTAGGAGATAGGGTTAGAATTATGGGATAGGGGTTGTTCTCAGGAAATGGGTTATGCATTAACGTTAGGATAAGAGGTTAAAGTTAGGCGCACGGTGAGGTTTACGTGTTAAGGGGAGAAATAGGAACAGGGTTGGGTGTTATGTTCAGGGTTAGGGTTATCTGTTAAAGGTATTGTTTATGCTTAGCACACGGGCCCTGTCTGCATTAGGCGGGCGGGGGGAGTTTAGGGGGCTGGGATTGTACCCGGGAACCCACTCTATCATACTCTGGGTATGGGCCCATGGGTTTCATGCAGGACACAGTGGTAGAGCCTCCTTTCACGCATGGCATGGGAGGATTGCAGGCTTTCTAAACTCTAAGAAAGCAAGAAGTCTGAGAATTAGATTTAGGGTTAGGATTATGGTTAGGGTTAAGGATGAAGTTTAGTGTTAGGGTGAGGGCTTAGGGTTAGGGATTAGGGTTAGGGTTAAAGGTTACTCTTAGGTTTAACGGTTACACTTTGGTTTAGGGTTGAGGTTTACGGTTAGGGTTAAGATGAGGGGTTAGGGTTTGGTACAGGTTTAGGATTAAGTGTTAGGTTTAGGGTTGAAGATTAGGATTAGGGTTATAATGAAAGGTTAGCATGAGAGTTAGCGCTTAGGGTTAAGGTTAAGAGTTAGGGTTCAGGGTTAGGGTTAGGGTTAGTTTTAGGGTTAGAGTTATGTGCTATGGTTTGTGTTAGAGGTTAGGGTTAGGTTTACTGGTCACGGTTAGGGTTACGTTTAGGGGTTAGCATTAGTTTTAGTGTTAAGGTTAAGGGATAGGATTAGGGATAAGTGTTGGGCTTAGGGTTAGGGTTTAGTGTTAGGGTTAGCATTAAGGATTAGGGTTAAGGTCAGGGTTAAATGCTTGGGTGCGGGTAATGGTTAGGGTCAGGGTTAAGGTTCACAGATAGGGTTAGTGTTAAGGGTTACGGGTAGGTTTAGGGTTCAGGGTTAGTGTTAGCATTAGTGCTTAAGGTTAGGATTAGGTGGTACGTTAGATTTAGGGTTAGATCTAGGCGTTAGGGTAAGGGCTAGCGTTAGGGTTAAGAGATAGGGTTAGGTTTAATGCTTAGGATTAGGGTTAGGGTTTGGGGTTAAAGTAATTGTTAGGGGTTAGGTTTAAGGATCAAAGGTTAGGGTTATTTTTAGCTGTAGTGTTAGGGTTAGGGATAAGGGATCCCATTAGCATTAAGGGTCTTCCTTACTGTAGGGATAAGTGTTAGGCTTAGAGTTAAAGGTTAAGGTTAGGGTCAGTGTTAAGATTTAGGGTGAGGGTTAATGGTTAGGGTAAAGGTTAAGCGTTAGGGTTAGAGATTAGTGATTAGGGTTTTTGGTTAGTGTTAGGGTTAGCGGTTAGGAGTTAGTGTTTTATGACGGGGTATGGTTAGAATTAGGATTGGGGTTAGAGTTAGGGTGAGGTATAGGGGTTCGGTTTAGGGGTTAGTTTTAGGGTAAAAGGATAGGATTAGGGTTACGGGTTGGGCTTAGGTTTAGGGTTAAAGTGTACTGCTAGGGTTAGGGATAGGGTTCAGGGTTAGCTTTAGGGGTTCTGGTTAGGGTTAGGTTTTAGGTTAGTGTCAGGGTTAGGTCTAGTCGTGAGGGTAAGGTTTAGGTTTAGTTTAAAGAGCTAGGGTTAGGTTTAATGGTTAGGATTAGGATTAGGGTTAAGGGTTAGGGTAAGGCTTAGGGGTTAGGGTGAAGGGTTAGGGTCAAGGGTTAGGGTTTTTGTTAGGCATAGCGTTGGGGTTAGAAGTAAGGGTTACTGTCAGTGTTAGGGTTGTAGGTAGGGTTACGGTTAGGGTTAGCGGTTTAGAATTAGGGTTAGGGATTAGGTGTCACAGTGATGACTAGGAGATAGGGTTAGAATTATGGGATAGGGGTTGTTCTCAGGAAATGCGTTATGCATTAACGTTAGGATAAGAGGTTAAAGTTAGGCGCACGGTGAGGTTTACGTGTTAAGGGGAGAAATAGGAACAGGGTTGGGTGTTATGTTCAGGGTTAGGGTTATCTGTTAAAGGTATTGTTTATGCTTAGCGCACATGCCCTGTCTGCATTAGGCGGGCGGGGGGAGTTTAGGGGGCTGGGATTGTACCCGGGAACCCACTCTATCATACTCTGGGTATGGGCCCGTGGGTTTCATGCAGGACGCAGTGGTAGAGCCTCCTTTCACGCATGGCATGGGAGGATTGCAGGCTTTCTAAACTCTAAGAAAGCAAGAAGTCTGAGAATTAGATTTAGGGTTAGGATTCTGGTTAGGGTTAAGGATGAAGTTTAGTGTTAGGGTGAGGGCTTAGGGTTAGGGAATAGGGTTAGGGTTAAAGGTTACTCTTAGGTTTAACGGTTACACTTTGGTTTAGGGTTGAGGTATACGGTTAGGTTTAAGATGAGGGGTTAGGGTGTGGTACAGGGTTAGGGTTAAGTGTTAGGTTTAGGGTTGAAGATTAGGATTAGGGTTAGGATTAAAGGTTAGCGTGAGAGTTAACGCTTAGGGTTAAGGTTAAGAGTTAGGGTTTAGGGTTAGGGTTAGGGTTAGTTTTAGGGTTAGAGTTATGTGCTATGGTTTGTGTTAGAGGTTAGGGTTAGGTTTACTGGTCACGGTTAGGGTTACGTTTAGGGGTTAGCATTAGGGTTAGGGTTAGGGTTAGGGGATACGATTAGGGGTAAGTGTTGGGCTTAGGGTTAGGGTTTAGTGTTAGGGTTAGCATTAAGGATTAGGGTTAGGTTCAGGGTTAAATGCTTGGGTGCGGGTAATGGTTAGGGTCAGGATTAAGGTTCATGGATAGGGTTATTGTTAAGGGTTACGGGTAGCTTTAGGGTTCAGGGTTAGTGTTAGCATTAGTGCTTAAGGTTAGGATTAGGCGGTAGGTTAGATTTAGGGTTAGATCTAGGCGTTATGGTAAGGGCTAGCGTTATGGTTAAGAGATAGGGTTAGGTTTAATGCTTAGGATTAGGGTTAGGGTTTGGGGTTAAAGTAAGTGTTAGGGGTTAGGTTTAAGGATCCAAGGTTAGGGTTATTTTTATCTGTAGTGTTAGGGCTAGGGATAAGGGATCCCATTAGCATTAAGGGTCTTCCTTACTGTAGGGTTAAGGGTTAGGCTTAGAGTTAAAGGTTAAGGTTAGGGTCAGTGTTAAGATTTAGGGTGAGGGTTAACGGTTAGGGTAAAGGTTAAGCGTTAGGGTTAGGGATTAGTGATTAGGGATTTTGGTTAGTGTTAGGGTTAGCGGTTAGGAGTTAGTGTTTTATGAAGGGGTATGGTTAGAATTAGGATTGGGGTTAGAGTTAGGGTGAGGTATAGGGGTTAGGTTTAGGGGTTAGTTTTAGGGTAAAAGTATAGGATTAGGGTTACGGGTTGGGCTTAGGTTTAGGGTTAAAGTTTACTGCTAGGGTTAGGGATAGGGTTCAGGGTTAGCTTTAGGGGTTCTGGTTAGGGTTAGGTGTTAGGTTAGTGTCAGGGTTAGGTCTAGTCGTGAGGGTAAGGTTTAGGGTTAGCTTTAAGAGCTAGGGTTAGGTTTAATGGTTAGGATTAGGATTAGGGTTAAGGGTTCGGGTAAGGCTTAGGGGTTAGGGTGAAGGGTTAGGGTCAAGGGTTAGGGCTTTTGTTAGGCATAGCGTTGGGGTTAGAAGTAAGGGTTACTGTCAGTGTTAGGGTTTTAGGTAGGGTTACGGTTAGGGTTAGTGGTTTAGAATTAGGGTTAGGGATTAGGTGTCACAGTGATGACTAGGAGATAGGGTTAGAATTATGGGATAGGGGTTGTTCTCAGGAAATGGGTTATGCATTAACGTTAGGATAAGAGGTTAAAGTTAGGCGCACGGTGAGGTTTACGTGTTAAGGGGAGAAATAGGAACAGGGTTGGGTGTTATGTTCAGGGTTAGGGTTATCTGTTAAAGGTATTGTTTATGCTTAGCACACGGGCCCTGTCTGCATTAGGCGGGCGGGGGGAGTTTAGGGGGCTGGGATTGTACCCGGGAACCCACTCTATCATACTCTGGGTATGGGCCCATGGGTTTCATGCAGGACACAGTGGTAGAGCCTCCTTTCACGCATGGCATGGGAGGATTGCAGGCTTTCTAAACTCTAAGAAAGCAAGAAGTCTGAGAATTAGATTTAGGGTTAGGATTATGGTTAGGGTTAAGGATGAAGTTTAGTGTTAGGGTGAGGGCTTAGGGTTAGGGATTAGGGTTAGGGTTAAAGGTTACTCTTAGGTTTAACGGTTACACTTTGGTTTAGGGTTGAGGTTTACGGTTAGGGTTAAGATGAGGGGTTAGGGTTTGGTACAGGTTTAGGATTAAGTGTTAGGTTTAGGGTTGAAGATTAGGATTAGGGTTATAATGAAAGGTTAGCATGAGAGTTAGCGCTTAGGGTTAAGGTTAAGAGTTAGGGTTCAGGGTTAGGGTTAGGGTTAGTTTTAGGGTTAGAGTTATGTGCTATGGTTTGTGTTAGAGGTTAGGGTTAGGTTTACTGGTCACGGTTAGGGTTACGTTTAGGGGTTAGCATTAGTTTTAGTGTTAAGGTTAAGGGATAGGATTAGGGATAAGTGTTGGGCTTAGGGTTAGGGTTTAGTGTTAGGGTTAGCATTAAGGATTAGGGTTAAGGTCAGGGTTAAATGCTTGGGTGCGGGTAATGGTTAGGGTCAGGGTTAAGGTTCACAGATAGGGTTAGTGTTAAGGGTTACGGGTAGGTTTAGGGTTCAGGGTTAGTGTTAGCATTAGTGCTTAAGGTTAGGATTAGGTGGTACGTTAGATTTAGGGTTAGATCTAGGCGTTAGGGTAAGGGCTAGCGTTAGGGTTAAGAGATAGGGTTAGGTTTAATGCTTAGGATTAGGGTTAGGGTTTGGGGTTAAAGTAAGTGTTAGGGGTTAGGTTTAAGGATCAAAGGTTAGGGTTATTTTTAGCTGTAGTGTTAGGGTTAGGGATAAGGGATCCCATTAGCATTAAGGGTCTTCCTTACTGTAGGGTTAAGTGTTAGGCTTAGAGTTAAAGGTTAAGGTTAGGGTCAGTGTTAAGATTTAGGGTGAGGGTTAATGGTTAGGGTAAAGGTTAAGCGTTAGGGTTAGAGATTAGTGATTAGGGTTTTTGGTTAGTGTTAGGGTTAGCGGTTAGGAGTTAGTGTTTTATGAAGGGGTATGGTTAGAATTAGGATTGGGGTTAGAGTTAGGGTGAGGTATAGGGGTTCGGTTTAGGGGTTAGTTTTAGGGTAAAAGGATAGGATTAGGGTTACGGGTTGGGCTTAGGTTTAGGGTTAAAGTGTACTGCTAGGGTTAGGGATAGGGTTCAGGGTTAGCTTTAGGGGTTCTGGTTAGGGTTAGGTTTTAGGTTAGTGTCAGGGTTAGGTCTAGTCGTGAGGGTAAGGTTTAGGTTTAGTTTAAAGAGCTAGGGTTAGGTTTAATGGTTAGGATTAGGATTAGGGTTAAGGGTTAGGGTAAGGCTTAGGGGTTAGGGTGAAGGGTTAGGGTCAAGGGTTAGGGTTTTTGTTAGGCATAGCGTTGGGGTTAGAAGTAAGGGTTACTGTCAGTGTTAGGGTTGTAGGTAGGGTTACGGTTAGGGTTAGCGGTTTAGAATTAGGGTTAGGGATTAGGTGTCACAGTGATGACTAGGAGATAGGGTTAGAATTATGGGATAGGGGTTGTTCTCAGGAAATGCGTTATGCATTAACGTTAGGATAAGAGGTTAAAGTTAGGCGCACGGTGAGGTTTACGTGTTAAGGGGAGAAATAGGAACAGGGTTGGGTGTTATGTTCAGGGTTAGGGTTATCTGTTAAAGGTATTGTTTATGCTTAGCGCACATGCCCTGTCTGCATTAGGCGGGCGGGGGGAGTTTAGGGGGCTGGGATTGTACCCGGGAACCCACTCTATCATACTCTGGGTATGGGCCCGTGGGTTTCATGCAGGACGCAGTGGTAGAGCCTCCTTTCACGCATGGCATGGGAGGATTGCAGGCTTTCTAAACTCTAAGAAAGCAAGAAGTCTGAGAATTAGATTTAGGGTTAGGATTCTGGTTAGGGTTAAGGATGAAGTTTAGTGTTAGGGTGAGGGCTTAGGGTTAGGGAATAGGGTTAGGGTTAAAGGTTACTCTTAGGTTTAACGGTTACACTTTGGTTTAGGGTTGAGGTATACGGTTAGGTTTAAGATGAGGGGTTAGGGTGTGGTACAGGGTTAGGGTTAAGTGTTAGGTTTAGGGTTGAAGATTAGGATTAGGGTTAGGATTAAAGGTTAGCGTGAGAGTTAACGCTTAGGGTTAAGGTTAAGAGTTAGGGTTTAGGGTTAGGGTTAGGGTTAGTTTTAGGGTTAGAGTTATGTGCTATGGTTTGTGTTAGAGGTTAGGGTTAGGTTTACTGGTCACGGTTAGGGTTACGTTTAGGGGTTAGCATTAGGGTTAGGGTTAGGGTTAGGGGATACGATTAGGGGTAAGTGTTGGGCTTAGGGTTAGGGTTTAGTGTTAGGGTTAGCATTAAGGATTAGGGTTAGGTTCAGGGTTAAATGCTTGGGTGCGGGTAATGGTTAGGGTCAGGATTAAGGTTCATGGATAGGGTTATTGTTAAGGGTTACGGGTAGCTTTAGGGTTCAGGGTTAGTGTTAGCATTAGTGCTTAAGGTTAGGATTAGGCGGTAGGTTAGATTTAGGGTTAGATCTAGGCGTTATGGTAAGGGCTAGCGTTATGGTTAAGAGATAGGGTTAGGTTTAATGCTTAGGATTAGGGTTAGGGTTTGGGGTTAAAGTAAGTGTTAGGGGTTAGGTTTAAGGATCCAAGGTTAGGGTTATTTTTATCTGTAGTGTTAGGGCTAGGGATAAGGGATCCCATTAGCATTAAGGGTCTTCCTTACTGTAGGGTTAAGGGTTAGGCTTAGAGTTAAAGGTTAAGGTTAGGGTCAGTGTTAAGATTTAGGGTGAGGGTTAACGGTTAGGGTAAAGGTTAAGCGTTAGGGTTAGGGATTAGTGATTAGGGATTTTGGTTAGTGTTAGGGTTAGCGGTTAGGAGTTAGTGTTTTATGAAGGGGTATGGTTAGAATTAGGATTGGGGTTAGAGTTAGGGTGAGGTATAGGGGTTAGGTTTAGGGGTTAGTTTTAGGGTAAAAGTATAGGATTAGGGTTACGGGTTGGGCTTAGGTTTAGGGTTAAAGTTTACTGCTAGGGTTAGGGATAGGGTTCAGGGTTAGCTTTAGGGGTTCTGGTTAGGGTTAGGTGTTAGGTTAGTGTCAGGGTTAGGTCTAGTCGTGAGGGTAAGGTTTAGGGTTAGCTTTAAGAGCTAGGGTTAGGTTTAATGGTTAGGATTAGGATTAGGGTTAAGGGTTCGGGTAAGGCTTAGGGGTTAGGGTGAAGGGTTAGGGTCAAGGGTTAGGGCTTTTGTTAGGCATAGCGTTGGGGTTAGAAGTAAGGGTTACTGTCAGTGTTAGGGTTGTAGGTAGGGTTACGGTTAGGGTTAGTGGTTTAGAATTAGGGTTAGGGATTAGGTGTCACAGTGATGACTAGGAGATAGGGTTAGAATTATGGGATAGGGGTTGTTCTCAGGAAATGGGTTATGCATTAACGTTAGGATAAGAGGTTAAAGTTAGGCGCACGGTGAGGTTTACGTGTTAAGGGGAGAAATAGGAACAGGGTTGGGTGTTATGTTCAGGGTTAGGGTTATCTGTTAAAGGTATTGTTTATGCTTAGCACACGGGCCCTGTCTGCATTAGGCGGGCGGGGGGAGTTTAGGGGGCTGGGATTGTACCCGGGAACCCACTCTATCATACTCTGGGTATGGGCCCATGGGTTTCATGCAGGACACAGTGGTAGAGCCTCCTTTCACGCATGGCATGGGAGGATTGCAGGCTTTCTAAACTCTAAGAAAGCAAGAAGTCTGAGAATTAGATTTAGGGTTAGGATTATGGTTAGGGTTAAGGATGAAGTTTAGTGTTAGGGTGAGGGCTTAGGGTTAGGGATTAGGGTTAGGGTTAAAGGTTACTCTTAGGTTTAACGGTTACACTTTGGTTTAGGGTTGAGGTTTACGGTTAGGGTTAAGATGAGGGGTTAGGGTTTGGTACAGGTTTAGGATTAAGTGTTAGGTTTAGGGTTGAAGATTAGGATTAGGGTTATAATGAAAGGTTAGCATGAGAGTTAGCGCTTAGGGTTAAGGTTAAGAGTTAGGGTTCAGGGTTAGGGTTAGGGTTAGTTTTAGGGTTAGAGTTATGTGCTATGGTTTGTGTTAGAGGTTAGGGTTAGGTTTACTGGTCACGGTTAGGGTTACGTTTAGGGGTTAGCATTAGTTTTAGTGTTAAGGTTAAGGGATAGGATTAGGGATAAGTGTTGGGCTTAGGGTTAGGGTTTAGTGTTAGGGTTAGCATTAAGGATTAGGGTTAAGGTCAGGGTTAAATGCTTGGGTGCGGGTAATGGTTAGGGTCAGGGTTAAGGTTCACAGATAGGGTTAGTGTTAAGGGTTACGGGTAGGTTTAGGGTTCAGGGTTAGTGTTAGCATTAGTGCTTAAGGTTAGGATTAGGTGGTACGTTAGATTTAGGGTTAGATCTAGGCGTTAGGGTAAGGGCTAGCGTTAGGGTTAAGAGATAGGGTTAGGTTTAATGCTTAGGATTAGGGTTAGGGTTTGGGGTTAAAGTAATTGTTAGGGGTTAGGTTTAAGGATCAAAGGTTAGGGTTATTTTTAGCTGTAGTGTTAGGGTTAGGGATAAGGGATCCCATTAGCATTAAGGGTCTTCCTTACTGTAGGGTTAAGTGTTAGGCTTAGAGTTAAAGGTTAAGGTTAGGGTCAGTGTTAAGATTTAGGGTGAGGGTTAATGGTTAGGGTAAAGGTTAAGCGTTAGGGTTAGAGATTAGTGATTAGGGTTTTTGGTTAGTGTTAGGGTTAGCGGTTAGGAGTTAGTGTTTTATGAAGGGGTATGGTTAGAATTAGGATTGGGGTTAGAGTTAGGGTGAGGTATAGGGGTTCGGTTTAGGGGTTAGTTTTAGGGTAAAAGGATAGGATTAGGGTTACGGGTTGGGCTTAGGTTTAGGGTTAAAGTGTACTGCTAGGGTTAGGGATAGGGTTCAGGGTTAGCTTTAGGGGTTCTGGTTAGGGTTAGGTTTTAGGTTAGTGTCAGGGTTAGGTCTAGTCGTGAGGGTAAGGTTTAGGTTTAGTTTAAAGAGCTAGGGTTAGGTTTAATGGTTAGGATTAGGATTAGGGTTAAGGGTTAGGGTAAGGCTTAGGGGTTAGGGTGAAGGGTTAGGGTCAAGGGTTAGGGTTTTTGTTAGGCATAGCGTTGGGGTTAGAAGTAAGGGTTACTGTCAGTGTTAGGGTTGTAGGTAGGGTTACGGTTAGGGTTAGCGGTTTAGAATTAGGGTTAGGGATTAGGTGTCACAGTGATGACTAGGAGATAGGGTTAGAATTATGGGATAGGGGTTGTTCTCAGGAAATGCGTTATGCATTAACGTTAGGATAAGAGGTTAAAGTTAGGCGCACGGTGAGGTTTACGTGTTAAGGGGAGAAATAGGAACAGGGTTGGGTGTTATGTTCAGGGTTAGGGTTATCTGTTAAAGGTATTGTTTATGCTTAGCGCACATGCCCTGTCTGCATTAGGCGGGCGGGGGGAGTTTAGGGGGCTGGGATTGTACCCGGGAACCCACTCTATCATACTCTGGGTATGGGCCCGTGGGTTTCATGCAGGACGCAGTGGTAGAGCCTCCTTTCACGCATGGCATGGGAGGATTGCAGGCTTTCTAAACTCTAAGAAAGCAAGAAGTCTGAGAATTAGATTTAGGGTTAGGATTCTGGTTAGGGTTAAGGATGAAGTTTAGTGTTAGGGTGAGGGCTTAGGGTTAGGGAATAGGGTTAGGGTTAAAGGTTACTCTTAGGTTTAACGGTTACACTTTGGTTTAGGGTTGAGGTTTACGGTTAGGGTTAAGATGAGGGGTTAGGGTGTGGTACAGGGTTAGGGTTAAGTGTTAGGTTTAGGGTTGAAGATTAGGATTAGGGTTAGGATTAAAGGTTAGCGTGAGAGTTAACGCTTAGGGTTAAGGTTAAGAGTTAGGGTTTAGGGTTAGGGTTAGTGTTAGCGTTAGTTTTAGGGTTAGAGTTATGTGCTATGGTTTGTGTTAGAGGTTAGGGTTAGGTTTACTGGTCACGGTTAGGGTTGCGTTTAGGGGGTAGCATTAGGGTTAGGGTTAGGGTTAAGGGACAGGATTAGGGTTAAGTGTTGGGCTTAGGGTTAGGGTTTAGTGTTAGGTTTATCATTAAGGATTAGGGTTAGAATCAGGGTTAAATGCTTGGGTGCGGGTAATGGTTAGGGTCAGGGATAAGGTTCACGGATAAGGTTAGTGTTAAGGGTTACGGGTAGGTTTAGGGTTCAGGGTTAGTGTTAGCATTAGGGCTTAAGGTTAGGATTAGGCGGTAGGTTAGATTTAGGGTTAGATCTAGTCGTTAGGGTAAGGGCTAGCGTTAGGGTTAAGAGATAGGGTTTGGTTTAATGCTTAGGATTAGGGTTAGGGTTTGGGGTTAAAGTAAGTGTTAGGGGTTACGTTTAAGGATCCAAGGTTAGGGTTATTTTTAGCTGTAGTGTTAGGGTTAGGGATAAGGGATCCCATTAGCATTAAGGGTCTTCCTTCCTGTAGGGTTAAGGGTTAGGCTTAGAGTTAAAGGTTAAGGTTAGGGTCAGTGTTAAGATTTAGGGTGAGGGTTAACGGTTAGGGTAAAGGTTAAGCGTTAGGGTTAGGGATTAGTGATTAGGGTTTTTGGTTAGTGTTAGTGTTAGCGGTTAGGAGTTAGTGTTTTATGAAGGGGTATGGTTAGAATTAGGATTGAGGTTAGAGTTAGGGTGAGGTATAGGGGTTAGGTTTAGGGGTTAGTTTTAGGGTAAAAGTATAGGATTAGGGTTACGGGTTGGGCTTAGGTTTAGGGTTAAAGTTTACTGCTAGGGTTAGGGATAGGGTTCAGGGTTAGCTTTAGGGGTTCTGGTTAGGGTTAGGTGTTAGGTTAGTGTCAGGGTTAGGTCTAGTCGTGAGGGTAAGGTTTAGGGTTAGCTTTAAGAGCTAGGGTTAGGTTTAATGGTTAGGATTAGGATTAGGGTTAAGGGTTCGGGTAAGGCTTAGGGGTTAGGGTGAAGGGTTAGGGTCAAGGGTTAGGGCTTTTGTTAGGCATAGCGTTGGGGTTAGAAGTAAGGGTTACTGTCAGTGTTAGGGTTTTAGGTAGGGTTACGGTTAGGGTTAGCGGTTTAGAATTAGGGTTAGGGATTAGGTGTCACAGTGATGACTAGGAGATAGGGTTAGAATTATGGGATGGGGTTGTTCTCAGGAAATGGGTTATGCATTAACGTTAGGATAAGAGGTTAAAGTTAGGCGCACGGTGAGGTTTACGTGTTAAGGGGAGAAATAGGAACAGGGTTGGGTGTTATGTTCAGGGTTAGGGTTATCTGTTAAAGGTATTGTTTATGCTTAGCACACGGGCCCTGTCTGCATTAGGCGGGCGGGGGGAGTTTAGGGGGCTGGGATTGTACCCGGGAACCCACTCTATCATACTCTGGGTATGGGCCCATGGGTTTCATGCAGGACACAGTGGTAGAGCCTCCTTTCACGCATGGCATGGGAGGATTGCAGGCTTTCTAAACTCTAAGAAAGCAAGAAGTCTGATAATTAGATTTAGGGTTAGGATTATGGTTAGGGTTAAGGATGAAGTTTAGTGTTAGGGTGAGGGCTTAGGGTTAGGGATTAGTGTTAGGGTTAAAGGTTACTCTTAGGTTTAACGGTTACACTTTGGTTTAGGGTTGAGGTTTACGGTTAGGGTTAAGATGAGGGGTTAGGGTTTGGTACAGGTTTAGGATTAAGTGTTAGGTTTAGGGTTGAAGATTAGGATTAGGGTTATAATGAAAGGTTAGCATGAGAGTTAGCGCTTAGGGTTAAGGTTAAGAGTTAGGGTTCAGGGTTAGGGTTAGGGTTAGTTTTAGGGTTAGAGTTATGTGCTATGGTTTGTGTTAGAGGTTAGGGTTAGGTTTACTGGTCACGGTTAGGGTTACGTTTAGGGGTTAGCATTAGTTTTAGGGTTAAGGTTAAGGGATAGGATTAGGGATAAGTGTTGGGCTTAGGGTTAGGGTTTAGTGTTAGGGTTAGCATTAAGGATTAGGGTTAAGGTCAGGGTTAAATGCTTGGGTGCGGGTAATGGTTAGGGTCAGGGTTAAGGTTCACAGATAGGGTTAGTGTTAAGGGTTACGGGTAGGTGTAGGGTTCAGGGTTAGTGTTAGCATTAGTGCTTAAGGTTAGGATTAGGTGGTACGTTAGATTTAGGGTTAGATCTAGGCGTTAGGGTAAGGGCTAGCGTTAGGGTTAAGAGATAGGGTTAGGTTTAATGCTTAGGATTAGGGTTAGGGTTTGGGGTTAAAGTAATTGTTAGGGGTTAGGTTTAAGGATCAAAGGTTAGGGTTATTTTTAGCTGTAGTGTTAGGGTTAGGGATAAGGGATCCCATTAGCATTAAGGGTCTTCCTTACTGTAGGGTTAAGTGTTAGGCTTAGAGTTAAAGGTTAAGGTTAGGGTCAGTGTTAAGATTTAGGGTGAGGGTTAATGGTTAGGGTAAAGGTTAAGCGTTAGGGTTAGAGATTAGTGATTAGGGTTTTTGGTTAGTGTTAGGGTTAGCGGTTAGGAGTTAGTGTTTTATGAAGGGGTATGGTTAGAATTAGGATTGGGGTTAAAGTTAGGGTGAGGTATAGGGGTTCGGTTTAGGGGTTAGTTTTAGGGTAAAAGGATAGGATTAGGGTTACGGGTTGGGCTTAGGTTTAGGGTTAAAGTGTACTGCTAGGGTTAGGGATAGGGTTCTGGGTTAGCTTTAGGGGTTCTGGTTAGGGTTAGGTTTTAGGTTAGTGTCAGGGTTAGGTCTAGTCGTGAGGGTAAGGTTTAGGTTTAGTTTAAAGAGCTAGGGTTAGGTTTAATGGTTAGGATTAGGATTAGGGTTAAGGGTTAGGGTAAGGCTTAGGGGTTAGGGTGAAGGGTTAGGGTCAAGGGTTAGGGTTTTTGTTAGGCATAGCGTTGGGGTTAGAAGTAAGGGTTACTGTCAGTGTTAGGGTTGTAGGTAGGGTTACGGTTAGGGTTAGCGGTTTAGAATTAGGGTTAGGGATTAGGTGTCACAGTGATGACTAGGAGATAGGGTTAGAATTATGGGATAGGGGTTGTTCTCAGGAAATGCGTTATGCATTAACGTTAGGATAAGAGGTTAAAGTTAGGCGCACGGTGAGGTTTACGTGTTAAGGGGAGAAATAGGAACAGGGTTGGGTGTTATGTTCAGGGTTAGGGTTATCTGTTAAAGGTATTGTTTATGCTTAGCGCACGGGCCCTGTCTGCATTAGGCGGGCGGGGGGAGTTTAGGGGGCTGGGATTGTACCCGGGAACCCACTCTATCATACTCTGGGTATGGGCCCGTGGGTTTCATGCAGGACGCAGTGGTAGAGCCTCCTTTCACGCATGGCATGGGAGGATTGCAGGCTTTCTAAACTCTAAGAAAGCAAGAAGTCTGAGAATTAGATTTAGGGTTAGGATTCTGGTTAGGGTTAAGGATGAAGTTTAGTGTTAGGGTGAGGGCTTAGGGTTAGGGAATAGGGTTAGGGTTAAAGGTTACTCTTAGGTTTAACGGTTACACTTTGGTTTAGGGTTGAGGTTTACGGTTAGGGTTAAGATGAGGGGTTAGGGTGTGGTACAGGGTTAGGGTTAAGTGTTAGGTTTAGGGTTGAAGATTAGGATTAGGGTTAGGATTAAAGGTTAGCGTGAGAGTTAACGCTTAGGGTTAAGGTTAAGAGTTAGGGTTTAGGGTTAGGGTTAGTGTTAGCGTTAGTTTTAGGGTTAGAGTTATGTGCTATGGTTTGTGTTAGAGGTTAGGGTTAGGTTTACTGGTCACGGTTAGGGTTGCGTTTAGGGGGTAGCATTAGGGTTAGGGTTAGGGTTAAGGGACAGGATTAGGGTTAAGTGTTGGGCTTAGGGTTAGGGTTTAGTGTTAGGTTTATCATTAAGGATTAGGGTTAGAATCAGGGTTAAATGCTTGGGTGCGGGTAATGGTTAGGGTCAGGGATAAGGTTCACGGATAAGGTTAGTGTTAAGGGTTACGGGTAGGTTTAGGGTTCAGGGTTAGTGTTAGCATTAGGGCTTAAGGTTAGGATTAGGTGGTAGGTTAGATTTAGGGTTAGATCTAGGCGTTAGGGTAAGGGCTAGCGTTAGGGTTAAGAGATAGGGTTAGGTTTAATGCTTAGGATTAGGGTTAGGGTTTGGGGTTAAAGTAAGTGTTAGGGGTTAGGTTTAAGGATCCAAGGTTAGGGTTATTTTTAGCTGTAGTGTTAGGGTTAGGGATAAGGGATCCCATTAGCATTAAGGGTCTTCCTTCCTGTAGGGTTAAGGGTTAGGCTTAGAGTTAAAGGTTAAGGTTAGGGTCAGTGTTAAGATTCAGGGTGAGGGTTAACGGTTAGGGTAAACCTTAAGCGTTAGGGTTAGGGATTAGTGATTAGGGATTTTGGTTAGTGTTAGGGTTAGCGGTTAGGAGTTATTGTTTTATGAAGGGGTATGGTTAGAATTAGGATTGGGGTTAGAGTTAGGGTGAGGTATAGGGGTTAGGTTTAGGGGTTAGTTTTAGGGTAAAAGGATAGGATTAGGGTTATGGGTTGGGCTTAGGTTTAGGGTTAAAGTTTACTGCTAGGTTTAGGGATAGGGTTCAGGGTTAGCTTTAGGGGTTCTGGTTAGGGTTAGGTGTTAGGTTAGTGTCAGGGTTAGGTCTAGTCATGAGGGTAAGGTTTAGGGTTAGCTTTAAGAGCTAGGGTTAGGTTTAATGGTTAGGATTAGGATTAGGGTTAAGGGTTAGGGTAAGGCTTAGGTGTTAGGGTGAAGGGTTAGGGTCAAGTGTTAGGGTTTTTGTTAGGCATAGCGTTGGGGTTAGAAGTAAGGGTTACTGTAAGTGTTAGGGTTGTAGGTACGGTTACGGTTAGGGTTAGCGGTTTAGAATTAGGGTTAGGGATTAGGTGTCACGGTGATGACTAGGAGATAGGGATACAATTATGGGATAGGGGTTGTTCTCAGGAAATGGGTTATGCATTAACGTTAGGATAAGAGGTTAAAGTTAGGCGCACGGTGAGGTTTACGTGTTAAGGGGAGAAATAGGAACAGGGTTGGGTGTTATGTTCAGGGTTAGGGTTATCTGTTAAAGGTATTGTTTATGCTTAGCGCACGGGCCCTGTCTGCATTAGGCGTGTGGGGGGAGTTTAGGGGGCTGGGATTGTACCCGGGAACCCACTCTATCATACTCTGGGTATGGGCCCGTGGGTTTCATGCAGGACACAGTGGTAGAGCCTCCTTTCACGCATGGCATGGGAGGATTGCAGGCTTTCTAAACTCTAAGAAAGCAAGAAGTCTGAGAATTAGATTTAGGGTTAGGATTCTGGTTAGGGTTAAGGATGAAGTTTAGTGTTAGGGTGAGGGCTTAGGGTTAGGGATTAGGGTTAGGGTTAAAGGTTACTCTTAGGTTTAACGGTTACACTTTAATTTAGGGTTGAGGTTTACGGTTAGGGTTAAGATGAGGGGTTAGGGTTTGGTACAGGGTTAGGGTTAAGTGTTAGGTTTAGGGTTGAAGATTAGGATTAGGGATAGGATTAAAGGTTAGCGTGAGAGTTAACGCTTAGGGTTAAGGTTAAGAGTTAGGGTTTAGGGTTAGGGTTAGGGTTAGTTTTAGGGTTAGAGGTATGTGCTATGGTTTGTGTTAGAGGTTAGGGTTAGGTTTACTGGTCACGGTTAGGGTTACGTTTAGGGGTTAGCATTAGTTTTAGGTTTAGGGTTAAGGGATAGGATTAGGGATAAGTGTTGGGCTTAGGGTTAGGGTTTAGTGTTAGGTTTATCATTTAGGATTAGGTTTAGAATCAGGGTTAAATTCTTGGGTGCGGGTAATGGTTTGGGTCAGGGTTAAGGTTCACAGATAGGGTTAGTGTTAAGGGTTACGGGTAGGTTTAGGGTTCAGGGTTAGTGTTAGCATTAGGGCTTAAGGTTAGGATTAGGGGGTAGGTTAGATTTAGGGTTAGATCTAGGCGTTAGGGTAAGGGCTAGCGTTAGGGTTAAGAGATAGGGTTAGGTTTAATGCTTAGGATTAGGGTTAGGGTTTGGGGTTAAAGTAATTGTTAGGGGTTAGGTTTAAGGATCCAAGGTTAGGGTTATTTTTAGCTGTAGTGTTAGGGTTAGGGATAAGGGATCCCATTAGCATTAAGGGTCTTCCTTACTGTAGGGTTAAGGGTTAGGCTTAGAGTTAAAGGTTAAGGTTAGGGTCAGTGTTAAGATTTAGGGTGAGGGTTAACGGTTAGGGTAAAGGTTAAGCGTTAGGGTTAGGGATTAGTGATTAGGGTTTTTGGTTAGTGTTAGGGTTAGCGGTTAGGAGTTAGTGTTTTATGAAGGGGTATGGTTAGAATTAGGATTGGGTTTAGAGTTAGGGTGAGGTAGATGGGTTAGGTTTAGGGGTTACTTTTAGGGTAAAAGGATAGGATTAGGGTTACGGGTTGGGCTTAGGTTTAGGGTTAAAGTTTACTGCTGGGGTTAGGGATAGGGTTCAGGGTTAGCTTTAGCGGTTCTGGTTAGGTTTAGGTGTTAGGTTAGTGTCAGGGTTAGGTCTAGTCGTGAGGGTAAGGTTTAGGGTTAGATTTAAGAGCTAGGGTTAGGTTTAATGGTTAGGATTAGGATAGGGGTTAAGGGTTAGGTTAAGGCTTAGTGGTTAGGGTGAAGGATTAGGGTCAAGAGTTAGGGTTTTTGTTAGGCATAGCGTTGGGGTTAGAAGTAAGGGTTACTGTCAGTGTTAGGGTTGTAGGTAGGGTTACGGTTAGGGTTAGCGGTTTAGAATTAGGGTTAGGGATTAGGTGTCACAGTGATGTCTAGGAGATAGGGTTAGAATTATGGGATAGGGGTTGTTCTCAGGAAATGGGTTATGCATTAACGTTAGGATAAGAGGTTAAAGTTAGGCGCATGGTGAGGTTTACGTGTTAAGGGGAGAAATAGGAACAGGGTTGGGTGTTATGTTCAGGGTTAGGGTTATCTGTTAAAGGTATTGTTTATGTTAGCGCACGGGCCCTGTCTGCATTAGGCGGGCGGGGGCAGTTTAGGGGGCTGGGATTGTACCCGGGAACCCACTCTATCATACTCTGGGTATGGGCCCATGGGTTTCATGCAGGACACAGGGGTAGAGCCTCCTTTCACGCATGGCATGGGAGGATTGCAGGCTTTCTAAACTCTAAGAAAGCAAGAAGTCTGAGAATTAGATTTAGGGTTAGATTATGGTTAGGGTTAAGGATGAAGTTTAGTGTTAGCGTGAGGGCTTAGGGTTAGGGATCAGGGTTAGGGTTAAAGGTTACTCTTAGGTATAACGGTTACACTTTGGTTTAGGGTTGAGGTTTACGGTTAGGGTTAAGATGAGGGGTAGGGTTTGGTACAGGGTTAGGGTTAAGTGTTAGGTTTAGGGTTGAAGATTAGGATTAGGGTTAGGATTAAAGGTTAGCGTGAGAGTTAACGCTTAGTGTTAAGGTTAAGAGTTAGGGTTTAGGGTTAGGGTTAGGGTTAGCGTTAGTTTTAGGGTTAGAGTTATGTGCTATGATTTGTGATAGAGGTTAGGATTAGGTTTACTGGTCACGGTTAGGGTTACGTTTAGGGGGTAGCATTAGGGTTAGGGTTAGGGTTAAGGGATAGGATTAGGGTAAAGTGTTGGGCTTAGGGTTAGGATTTAGTGTTAGGGTTATCATTAAGGATTAGGGTTAGAATCAGGGTTAAATGCTTGGGTGCGGGTAATGGTTAGGGTCAGGGTTTAGGTTCACGGATAGGGTTAGTGTTAAGGGTTACGGGTAGGTTTAGGGTTCAGGGTTAGTGTTAGCATTAGGGCTTAAGTTTAGGATTAGGTGGTAGGTTAGATTTAGGGTTAGAACTAGGCGTTAGGGTAAGGGCTAGCGTTAGGGTTAAGAGATAGGTTTAGGTTTAATGCTTAGGATTAGGGTTAGGGTTTGGGGTTAAAGTTAGTGTTAGGGGTTAGGTTTAAGGATCCAAGGTTAGGGTTATTTTTAGCTGTAGTGTTAGGGTTAGGGATAAGGGATCCCATTAGCATTAAGGGTCTTCCTTCCTGTAGGGTTAAGGGTTAGGCTTAGAGTTAAAGGTTAAGGTTAGGGTCAGTGTTAAGATTTAGGGTGAGGGTTAATGGTTAGGGTAAAGGTTACGCATTAGGGTTAGGGATTAGTGATTAGGGTTTTTGGTTAGTGTCAGGGTTAGCGGTTAGGAGTTAGTGTTTTAAGAAGGGGTATGGTTAGAATTAGGATTGGGGTTAGAGTTAGGGTGAGGTATAGGGGTTAGGTTTAGGGGTTACTTTTAGGGTAAAAGGATAGGATTAGGGTTACGGGTTGGGCTTAGGTTTAGGGTTAAAGTTTACTGCTAGGGTTAGGGATAGGGTTCAGGGTTAGCTTTAGGGGTTCTGGTTAGGGTTAGGTGTTAGGTTAGTGTCAGGGTTAGGTCTAGTCATGAGGGTAAGGTTTAGGGTTAGATTTAAGAGCTAGGGTTAGGTTTAATGGTTAGGATTAGGATTAGGGTTAAGGGTTAGGGTAAGGCTTAGGTGTTAGGGTGAAGGGTTAGGGTCAAGGGTTAGGGTTTTTGTTAGGCATAGCGTTGGGGTTAGAAGTAAGGGTTACTGTCAGTGTTAGGGTTGTAGGTAGGGTTACGGTTAGGGTTAGCGGTTTAGAATTAGGGTTAGGGATTAGGTGTCACAGTGATGACTAGGAGATAGGGTTAGAATTATGGGATAGGGATTGTTCTCAGGAAATGGGTTATGCATTAACGTTAGGATAAGAGGTTAAAGTTAGGCGCACGGTGAGGTTTACGTGTTAAGGGGAGAAATAGGAACAGGGTTGGGTGTTATGTTCAGGGTTAGGGTTATCTGTTAAAGGTATTGTTTATGCTTAGCGCACGGGCCCTGTCTGCATTAGGCGGGCGGGGGGAGTTTAGGGGGCTGGGATTGTACCCGGGAACCCACTCTATCATACTCTGGGTATGGGCCCGTGGGTTTCATGCAGGACACAGTGGTAGAGCCTCCTTTCACGCATGGCATGGGCGGATTGCAGGCTTTCTAAACTCTAAGAAAGCAAGAAGTCTGAGAATTAGATTTAGGGTTAGGATTCTGGTTAGGGTTAAGGATGAAGTTTAGTGTTAGGGTGAGGGCTTAGGGTTAGGGAATAGGGTTAGGGTTAAAGGTTACTCTTAGGTTTAACGGTTACACTTTGGTTTAGGGTTGAGGTTTACGGTTAGGGTTAAGATGAGGGGTTAGGGTTTGGTACAGGGTTAGGGTTAAGTGTTAGGTTTAGGGATGAAGATTAGGATTAGGGTTAGGATTAAAGGTTCGCGTGAGAGTTAACGCTTAGGGTTAAGGTTAAGTGTTAGGGTTTAGGGTTAGTTTTAGGGTTAGAGTTATGTGCTATGGTTTGTGTTCGAGGTTACGGTTAGGTTTACTGGTCATGGTTAGTGTTATTTTAGGGGTTAGCATTAGGGTTAGGGTTAGGGTTAGGGTTGATGTATAGGATTAGGGTTAAGTGTTGGGCTTAGGGTTAGGGTTTAGTGTTAAGGTTAGCATTAAGGATTAGGGTTAGGGTCAGGGTTAAATGCTTGGGTGCGGGTAAAGTTTAGGGTCAGGGTTTAGGTTCACGGATAGGGTTAGTGTTAAGGGTTACGGGTAGGATTAGGGTTCAGGGTTAGTGTTAGCATTAGTGCTTAAGGTTAGGATTAGGCGGTAGGTTAGATTTAGGGTTAGATCTAGGCGTTAGTGTAAGGGCTACCATTAGGGTTAAGAGATAGGTTTAGGTTTAATGCTTAGGATTAGGGTTAGGGTTTGGCGTTAAAGTAAGTGTTAGGGTTTAGGTTTAAGGATCCAAGGATAGGGTTATTTTTAGCTGTAGTGTTAGGGTTAGGGATAAGGGAACCCATTAGCATTAAGGGTCTTCCTTACAGTAGGGTTAAGGGTTAGGCTTAGAGTTAAAGGTTAAGGTTAGGGTCAGTGTTAAGATTTAGGGTGAGGGTTAACGGTTAGGGTAAAGGTTAAGCGTTAGGGTTAGGGATTAGTGATTAGGGTTTTTGGTTAGTGGTAGGGTTAGCGGGTAGGAGTTAGTGTTTTATGAAGGGGTATGGTTAGAATTAGGATTGGGGTTAGAGTTAGGGTGAGGTATAGGGGTTAGGTTTAGGGGTTAGTTTCAGGGTAAAAGGATAGGATTAGGGTTACGGGTTGGGCTTAGGTTTAGGGTTAAAGTTTACTGCTAGGGTTAAGGATAGGGTTCAGGGTTAGCTTTAGGGGTTCTGGTTAGGGTTAGGTGTTAGGTTAGTGTCAGGGTTAGGTCTAGTAATGAGGGTAAGATTTAGGGTTAGCTTCAAGAGCTAGGGTTAGGTTTAATGGTTAGTATTAGGATTAGGGTTAAGGGTTAGGTTAAGGCTTAGGGGTTAGGGTGAAGGGTTAGGGTCAAGGGTTAGGGTTTTTGTTAGGCATAGCGTTGGGGTTAGAAGTAAGGGTTACTGTCAGTGTTAGGGTTGTAGGTAGGGTTACGGTTAGGGTTAGCGGTTTAGAATTAGGGTTAGGGATTAGGTGTCACAGTGATGACTAGGAGATAGGGTTAGAATTATGGGATAGGGGTTGTTCTCAGGAAATGGGTTATGCATTAACGTTAGGATAAGAGGTTAAAGTTAGGCGCACGGTGAGGTTTACGTGTTAAGGGGAGAAATAGGAACAGGGTTGGGTGTTATGTTCAGGGTTAGGGTTATCTGTTAAAGGTATTGTTTATGCTTAGCGCACGGGCCCTGTCTGCATTAGGCGGGCGGGGGGAGTTTAGGGGGCTGGGATTGTACCCGGGAACCCACTCTATCATACTCTGGGTATGGGCCCGTGGGTTTCATGCAGGACACAGTGGTAGAGCCTCCTTTCACGCATGGCATGGGAGGATTGCAGGCTTTCTAAACTCTAAGAAACAAGAAGTCTGAGAATTAGATTTAGGGTTAGGATTCTGGTTAGGGTTAAGGATGAAGTTTAGTGTTAGGGTGAGGGCTTAGGGTTAGGGATTAGGGTTAGGGTTAAAGGTTACTCTTAGGTTTAACGGTTACACTTTGGTTTAGGGTTGAGGTTTACGGTTAGGGTTAAGATGAGGGGTTAGGGTTTGGTACAGGGTTAGGGTTAAGTGTTAGGTTTAGGGTTGAAGATTAGGATTAGGGTTAGGATTAAAGGTTAGGGTGAGAGTTAACGCTTAGGGTTAAGGTTAAGAGTTAGGGTTTAGGGTTAGGGTTAGGGTTAGCGTTAGTTTTAGGGTTAGAGTTATGTGCTATGGTTTGTGTTAGAGGTTAGGGTTAGGTTTACTGGTCACGGTTAGAGTAACGTTTAGGGGGTAGCATTAGGATTAGGGTTAGGGTTAAGGGATACGATTAGGGTTAAGTGTTGGGCTTTGGCTTAGGGTTTAGTGTTAGGGTTAACATTAAAGATTAGGGTTAGAATCAGGGTTAAATGCTTGGGTGCGGGTAATGGTTAGGGTCAGGGTTAAGGTTCACGGATAGGGTTAGTGTTAAGGGTTACGGGTAGGTTTAGGGTTCAGGGTTAGTGTTAGCATTAGGGCTTAAGGTTAGGATTAGGCGGTAGGTTAGATTTAGGGTTAGATCTAGGCTTTAGCGTAAGGGCTAGCGTTAGGGTTAAGAGATAGGGGTGGGTTGAATGCTTAGGTTTAGGGTTAGGATTTGGGGTTAAAGTAAGTGTTAGGGGTTAGGTTTAAGGATCCAAGGTTAGGGTTATTTTTAGCTGTAGTGTTAGGGTTAGGGATAAGGGATCCCATTAGCATTAAGGGTCTTCCTTACTGTAGGGTTAAGGGATAGGCTTAGAGTTAAAGGTTAAGGTTAGGGTCAGTGTTAAGATTTTGGGTGAGGGTTAACGGTTAGGGTAAAGGTTAAGCGTTAGGGTTAGGGATTAGTGATTAGGGTTTTTGGTTAGTGTTAGGGTTAGCGGTTAGGAGTTAGTGTTTTATGAAGGGGTATGGTTAGAATTAGGATTGGGGTTAGAGTTAGGGTGAGGTATAGGGGTTAGGTTTAGGGGTTAGTTTTAGGGTAAAAGGATAGGATTAGGGTTACGGGTTGGGCTTAGGTTTAGGGTTAAAGTTTACTGCTAGGGTTAGGGATAGGGTTCAGGATTAGCTTTAGTGGTTCTGGTTAGGTTTAGGTGTTAGGTTAGTGTCAGGGTTAGGTCTAGTCGTGAGGGTAAGGTTTAGGGTTAGCTTTAAGAGCTAGGGTTAGGTTTAATGGTTAGGATTAGGATTAGGGTTAAGGGTTAGGGTAAGGCTTAGGGGTTAGGGTGAAGGGTTAGGGTCAAGGGTTAGGGTTTTTGTTAGGCATAGCGTTGGGGTTAGAAGTAAGGGTTACTGTCAGTGTTAGGGTTGTAGGTAGGGTTACGGTTAGGGTTAGCGGTTTAGAATTAGGGTTAGGGATTAGGTGTCACAGTGATGACTAGGAGATAGGGTTAGAATTATGGGATAGGGGTTGTTCTCAGGAAATGGGTTATGCATTAACGTTAGGATAAGAGGTTAAAGTTAGGCGCACGGTGAGGTTTACGTGTTAAGGGGAGAAATAGGAACAGGGTTGAGTGTTATGTTCAGGGTTAGGGTTATCTGTTAAAGGTATTGTTTATGCTTAGCGCACGGGCCCTGTCTGCATTAGGTGGGCGGGGGGAGTTTAGGGGGCTGGGATTGTACCCGGGAACCCACTTTATCATACTCTGGGTATGGGCCCGTGGGTTTCATGCAGGACACAGTGGTAGAGCCTCCTTTCACGCATGGCATGGGAGGATTACAGGTTTCTAAACTCTAAGAAAGCAAGAAGTCTGAGAATTAGATTTAGGGTTAGGATTCTGGTTAGGGTTAAGGATGAAGTTTAGTGTTAGGGTGAGGGCTTAGGGTTAGGTATTAGGGTTAGGGTTAAAGGTTACTCTTAGGTTTAACGGTTACACTTTGGTTTAGGGTTGAGGTTTACGGTTAGGGTTAAGATGAGGGGTTAGGGTTTGGTACAGGGTTAGGGTTAAGTGTTAGGTTTAGGGTTGAAGATTAGGATTAAGGTTAGGATTAAAGGTTAGCGTGAGAGTTAACGCTTAGGGTTAAGGTTAAGAGTTAGGGTTTAGGGTTAGGGTTAGGGTTAGGGTTAGTTTTAGGGTTAGAGTTTTGTGCTATGGTTTGTGTTAGAGGTTAGGGTTAGGTTTACTGGTCACGGTTAGGGTTACGTTTAGGGGGTAGCATTAGGGTTAGGGTTAAGGTTAAGGGATAGGATTAGGGATAAGTGTTGGGCTTAGGGTTATGGTTTAGTGTTAGGCTTAGCATTAAGGATTAGGGTTAGGGTCAGGGTTAAATGCTTGGGTGCGTGTAATGGTTAGAGTCAGGGTGAAGTTTCACGGATAGGGTTAGTGTTAAGGGTTACGGGTAGGTTGAGGATGGAGGGTTAGAGTTAGCATTAGGACTTAAGGTTAGGATTAGGTGGTAGGTTAGATTTAGGGTTAGATCTAGGCGTTAGGGTAAGGGCTAGCGTTAGGGTTAAGAGATAGGGTTAGGTTTAATGCTTAGGATTAGGGTTAGGGTTTGGGGTAAAAGTAAGTGTTAGGGGTTAGGTTTAAGGATCCAAGGTTAGGGTTATTTTTAGCTGTAGTGTTAGGGTTAGGGATAAGGGATCCCATTAGCATTAAGGGTCTTCCTTACTATAGGGTTAAGGGTTAGGCTTAGAGTTAAAGGTTAAGGTTAGGGTCAGTGTTAAGATTTAGGGTGAGGGTTAACGGTTAGGGTAAAGGTTAAGCATTAGGGTTAGGGATTAGTGATTAGGGTTTTTGTTTAGTGTTAGGGTTAGCGGTTAAGAGTTACTGTTTTATGAAGGGGTATGGTTAGAATTAGGATTGGGGTTAGATTTAGGGTGAGGTATAGGGGTTAGGTTTAGGGGTTAGTTTTAGGGTAAAAGGATAGGATTAGGGTTATGGGTTGGGCTTAGGTTTAGGGTTAAAGTTTACTGCTAGGGTTAGGGATAGGGTTCAGGGTTAGCTTTAGGGGTTCTGGTTAGGGTTAGGTGTTAGGTTAGTGTCAGGGTTAGGTCTAGTCGTGAGGGTAAGGTTTAGGGTTAGCTTTAAGAGCTAGGGTTAGGTTTAATTGTTAGGATTAGGATTAGGGTTAAGGGTTAGGTTAAGGCTTAGGGGTTAGGGTGAAGGGTTAGGGTCAAGGGTTAGGGTTTTTGTTAGGCATAGCGTTGGGGTTAGAAGTAAGGGTTACTGTCAGTGTTAGGGTTGTAGGTAGGGTTACGGTTAGGGTTAGCGGTTTAGAATTAGGGTTAGGGATTAGGTGTCACAGTGATGACTAGGAGATAGGGTTAGAATTATGGGATAGGGGTTGTTCTCAGGAAATGGGTTATGCATTAACGTTAGGATAAGAGGTTAAAGTTAGGCGCACGGTGAGGTTTACGTGTTAAGGGGAGAAATAGGAACAGGGTTGGGTGTTATGTTCAGGGTTAGGGTTATCTGTTAAAGGTATTGTTTATGCTTAGCGCACGGGCCCTGTCTGCATTAGGCGGGCCGGGGGAGTTTAGAGGGCTGGGATTGTACCCGGGAATCCACTCTATCATACTCTGGGTATGGGCCCGTGGGTTTCATGCAGGACACAGTGGTAGAGCCTCCTTTCACGCATGGCATGGGAGGATTGCAGGCTTTCTAAACTCTAAGAAAGCAAGAAGTCTGAGAATTAGATTTAGGGTTAGGATTCTGGTTAGGGTTAAGGATGAAGTTTAGTGTTAGGGTGAGGGCTTAGGGTTAGGGATTAGCGTTAGGGTTAAAGGTTACTCTTAGGTTTAACGGTTAAACTTTGGCTTAGGGTTGAGGTTTAGGGTTAGGGTTAAGATGAGGGGTTAGGGTTTGGTACAGGGTTAGGGTTAAGTGTTAGGTTTAGGGTTGAAGATTAGGATTAGGGTTAGGATTAAAGGTTAGCGTGAGAGTTAACACTTAGGGTTAAGGTTAAGAGTTAGGGTTTAGGGTTACGGTTAGGGTTAGTTTTAGGGTTAGAGTTATGTGCTATGGTTTGTGTTAGAGGTTAGGGTTAGGTTTACTGGTCACGGTTAGGGTTACGTTTAGGCGTTAGCATTAGGGTTAGGGTTAGGGTTAGGGTTAAGGGATAGGATTAGGGTTAAGTGTTGGGCTTAGGGTTAGGGTTTAGTGTTAGGGTTAGCATTAAGGATTAGGGTTAGGGTCAGGGTTAAATGCTTGGGTGCGGGTAATGGTTAGGGTCATGGTGAAGGTTCATGGATAGGGTTAGTGTTAAGGGTTACGGGTAGGTTTAGGGTTCAGGGTTAGTGTTAGCGTTACGGCTTAAGGTTAGGATTAGGCGGTAGGTTAGATTTAGGGTTAGATCTAGGCGTTAGGGTAAGGGCTAGCGTTAGGGTTAAGAGATAGGGTTAGGTTTAATGCGTAGGATTAGGGTTAGGGTTTGGGGTTAAAGTAAGTGTTAGGGGTTAGGTTTAAGGATCCAAGGTTAGGGTTATTTTTAGCTGTAGTGTTAGGGTTAGGGATAAGGGATCCCATTAGCATTAAGGGTCTTCCTTACTGTAGGGTTAAGGGTTAGGCTTAGAGTTAAAGGTTAAGGTTAGGGTCAGTGTTAAGATTTAGGGTGAGGGTTAACGTTCAGGGTAAAGGTTAAGCGTTAGGGTTAGGGATTAGTGATTAGGGTTTTTGGTTAGTGTTAGGGTTAGCGGTTAGGAGTTAGTGTTTTTTGAAGGGGTATGGTTAGAATTAGGATTGGGGTTAGAGTTAGGGTGAGGTATAGGGGTTAGGTTTAGGGGTTAGTTTTAGGGTAAAAGGATAGGATTAGGGTTACGTGTTGGTCTTAGGTTTAGGGTTAAAGTTTACTGCTGGGGTTAGGGATAGGGTTCAGGGTTAGCTTTAGGGGTTCTGGTTAGTGTTAGGTGTTAGGTTAGTGTCAGGGTTAGGTCTAGTCGTGAGGGTAAGGTTTAGGGTTAGCTTTAAGAGCTAGGGTTAGGTTTAATGGTTAGGATTAGGATTAGGGTTAAGGGTTAGGGTAAGGGTTAGGGGTTAGGGTGAAGGGTTAGGGTCAAGGGTTAGGGTTTTTGTTAGGCATAGCGTTGGGGTTAGAAGTAAGGGTTACTGTCAGTGTTAGGGTTGTAGGTAGGGTTACGGTTAGGGTTAGCGGTTTAGAATGAGGGTTAGGGATTAGGTGTCACAGTGATGACTAGGAGATAGGGTTAGAATTATGGGATAGGGGTTGTTCTCAGGAAATGGGTTATGCATTAACGTTAGGATAAGAGGTTAAAGTTAGGCGCACGGTGAGGTTTACGTGTTAAGGGGAGAAATAGGAACAGGGTTGGGTGTTATGTTCAGGGTTAGGGTTATCTGTTTTTTTTTTTTTTTTCTTGACATAATCTTTATTTTGTTACCATTTCCAGACTAACGTTGATTCTTTTTCACAATTACACTTGTTTGATGTCCTTTATTTTTTTTTTTTTATTTTTTATTTTGTTTTATTTTTTTTTATTTTTTTTTATTTTTTTTATTTTTATTTTTTTATTATATATATATATTTTTTCAATTTAGTTTTACAGAATCAAAGAGTCTAACAGTATATCTTGTTAGATACAGTATGTCCTCATAATGTATACATTATTTCTTGTACAATGATATGAAATAATATGGGAAATATTCATGATAAATTATTAAGTGAACATTGCAAGTTAAAAACAATAGTTTCATATTTTTTTCCCCACCCCCCCTTTCCCGAGTCAGCACCTTCAAGTGTCACCACTCCCCAAACGGTGTGCAATGCACTCATTGTGCAGGCATACCCCCATCCCCTCCCCCACCCCCCCACCCCAGTCTGATGTCCAATTGGTGTCATTCCCAGATTTGTATTTAGGTGATGATCAGGGAAACCAATTTTCTGGTGAGTACATGTGATGCTTGTTTTTCCATTCTTGGGATACTTCACTTAATATAATGGGTTCCAACTCTCTCCAGGAGAACCATAGAGATGTCGTATCTTCATCATTCCTTATAGCTGAGTAATATTCCATGGTATACATATACCACAGCTTACTAATCCAATCATGTATTGATGGGCATTTGGGTTGTTTCCACATCTTTGCTATTGTGAATTGTGCTGCTATAAACATTTGGGTACACGTGCCTTTGTTATAGAATGACCTTTTTTCCTTTGGGTATATGCCCAGTAATGGGATTGCTGGGTCAAATGGCAGGTCTACTTGAATCTGTTTAAGATACCTCCATAATGCTTTCCACAGGGGTTGCACTAGTTTGCAGTCCCACCAGCAGTGTATTAGTGTTCCTGTCTCTCCACACCCACGCCAACATGTGTTGTTTTGGGTTTTTTTGATAAAGGCCATTCTCACTGGGGTTAAATGATATCTCATTGTGGTTTTGATTTGCATTTCCCTGATGATTAGAGATGTTGAACACTTTTTCATATGTTTGTTAGCCATTTTTATATCTTCTTTTGAAAAATTTCTATTCATGTCCTTTGCCCACTTTTTGATAGGGTTGCTTGATTTTTTCTTGCTGATTTTCCTGAGTTCTAAATAGATTCTTGTTATCAGTCCTTTATCTGATGTGTAGTATGCAAAAATTTTTTCCCATTCTGTAGGTGATCTGTTTATTCTCTGGACTGTTTCTTTGGCTGTGCAGAAGCTTTTTAGTTTAATCATGTCCCATTCATTTATTTTTGTTGCTGCTGTGATTGCCTTGGGGGTCTTCTTCATAAATTCTCTGCCTAGGCCAATGTCTGTAAGAGTCTTTCCTACATTTTCTTCTAGAATTCTGATTGTATCACGCCTAAGGTTTAAGTCTGTTATCCACCGTGATTTGATTTTTGTGAGAGGTGAAAGCTGTGGGTCCTGTTTCAGTCTTCTACAGGTGGCTAACCAATTCTCCCAGCACCATTTGTTGAATAGGGATTCTTGTCCCCGGAGTATATTCTTTCCCGCTTTGTCAAAAATTAGGTGACTATATGAGGATGGTTCTATATTTGGATTTTCTGTTGTGTTCCACTGGTCTGTGTCCCTGCACTTGTGCCAATACCAGGCTGTTTTAAGAACCACGGCCTTGTAGTATAGTTTGAGGTCTGGCAAATTAATACCTCCCATTTTGTTTTTATTGTTTAAAATTGCTTTTGCTATACGGGGTCTTCTTTGATTCCATACAAATTGTATAATTATTTTCTCTATGTCTGTAAAGAATGATGTTGGTAATTTAATAGGGATTGCATTGAATTTGTAGATCACTTTGGGTAGTATAGACATTTTAACAATGTTGATTCTTCCGATCCACGAGCATGGTATATTTTTCCATCTATTTGCAAGTTCTGCTATTTCTTTTCTCAGTGTTTCATAGTTTTCCTTATAGAGGTCCTTTACCTCTTTAGTTAGATATATACCTAGATATTTTATTTTCTTTGTTGCTATTTTGAAGGGTATTGAGTCTTTAATTTGGTTTTCCGATTGACTGTTATTGGCATATATAAATGCCTCTGATTTGTGTATATTAATTTTGTAGCCTGAGACTTTGCTGTATTCGTTAATCAATTCCAGGAGTCTCTTGGTTGAATCCTGGGGGTTTTCCAGATATAACATCATATCATCAGCAAAAAGTGAGAGTTTGATCTCTTCCTTCCCTATTTGGACTCCCTTGATTTTGCTCTCTTGCCTGATAGCTCTCGCAAGGACTTCCAATACTATGTTGAAAAGTAATGGAGACAATGGGCAGCCCTGTCTGGTTCCAGTTCTAAGTGGGAGTGCTTTCAGTTTTTCCCCATTCAGTATGATGTTGGCTGTGGGTTTGTCATATATGGCTTGTATCATTTTTAGGTAGGTTCCATCAATGCCTATTTTGTTAAGCGTTTTTATCATAAAAGGGTGTTGAATTTTGTCAAATGCTTTTTCTGCATCTAATGAGAGTATCATATGATTTTTGTTTTTGCTTCTATTTATGTGGTGAATTACATTTATAGATTTACGTATGTTGAACCACCCCTGCATCTCGGGGATGAAGCCCACTTGGTCGTGGTGGATTACTTTTTTGATAAGTACTTGGATTCGATTTGCTAGTATTTTATTGAAAATTTTTGCATCTATATTCATGAGGGAAATTGGTCTGTAGTTCTCTATTTTTGTTGAGTCCTTTCCAGGCTTTGGTATTAATGTTATATTGGCTTGGTAGAACGTGTTGGGGAGAACTCCATCCTTCTCAATATTGGAGAATAGTTTATGTAGGATGGGCACCAGTTCTTCTTTGTATGTATGGTAAAATTCAGGTGTGAACCCATCTGGACCAGGGCTTTTCTTTTTGGGAAGGTTTTTTATTGCTGTTTCGATTTCAGTTCTTGATATTGGTCTGTTCAGGTACTCTATTTCTTCCTGGTTGAGCCTGGGAAGACTATGTGTCTCTAAAAATTTGTCCATTTCCTCCACGTTCTCCAGTTTGTGTGCATAAAGATTTTTGTAGAATTCATAGATGATATCTTGTATCTCTGTAGCATCGGTTGTGATTTCTCCTTTCATGTTCCTAATGGAGGTTATTAGAGATTTTACTTTTGTGCTCTTGGTTAGTCTAGCCAGAGGTGTGTCTATTTTGTTTATCTTTTCAAAGAATCAACTTTTTGTTTTATTAATTTCCCTTATAGTTTCTTTGTTGTCCTTTTCATTTAGTTCTGATTTGATCTTAGTAATTTCTCGCCTTCTGCTGGGTTTGGGATCGTTCTGTTCTTCTTTCTCCAGCTCTTTGAGTCTATTCGTTAGGTTGTCTATTTGCATGTTTTCTGTCTTTTTGATATAGGCATTTATGGATATGAATTTTCCTCTCAGGACTGCTTTAGCTGCATCCCATAGATTTTGATAAGTTGTATCTCCATTGTCATTTAATTCAAAGAAATTTTTGATTTCCATCTTGATTTCTTCTTTTATAGAATAATTATTCAGGAGAAGGTTATTTAGCTTCCATGACTTTGAGTAAGAGTGAGGGTTTCTGTTTGTGATCATTGTTACTTTTATTCCGCTGTGATCTGAGAAGATGCATGGTATAATTTCTATTTTTTTGAATTTTTGAAGACATGATTTATGTCCTAGGACATGGTCAATCTTAGAGAATGTCCCATGAGCTGATGAGAAGAATGTATATTCTGTGGACTTTGGGTAGAATGTCCTATAGATGTCAGCCATGCCCATTTGTTCTAGCATTCTATTGAGGTCCATTATGTCTTTGTTTATTTTCTGTTTAGAGGATCTGTCCTGTACTGTCAGTGGGGTGTTAAAGTCTCCAGCTATTACAGTATTATTATCTATCATCTGGTTCAGATCTAGTAGGGTTTGCTTTATGAATCTAGGTGCACCTAGGTTGGGTGCATATATATTGAGTATAGTCATGGCTTCTTGTTGAATTGTGCCCTTGACCAGTATGTAGTAGCCATTTTTGTCTTTTATTATTTTTGTTGGTTTGAAAGCTAAGTTATTGGAAATTAAGATTGCCACACCAGCTTTCTTTTCGTTACCGTTTGCTTGAAATACCGATTTCCATCCTTTTACTTTCAGTCTAAATGCATCTTTGCTCGTTAGGTGGGTTTCTTGGAGACAGCAGATACTTGGCTTGTGCTTTTTTATCCATTGGGCCAGTCTATGTCTCTTGAGCGGGGAATTCAAGCCATTCACATTTATTGAGAAAACTGATAAGTGAGACGGTTTTTTGTTCAGCTTGTTGGGTAGAACTTCATTGCAATGTTTTCTAATCATCAGGGAAATGCAAATCAAAACCACAATGAGATATCACTTAACCCCAGTGAGAATGGCCTTTATCAAAAAAACCCAAAACAACACATGTTGGCGTGGGTGTGGAGAGACAGGAACACTAATACACTGCTGGTGGGACTGCAAACTAGTGCAACCCCTGTGGAAAGCATTATGGAGGTATCTTAAACAGATTCAAGTAGACCTGCCATTTGACCCAGCAATCCCATTACTGGGCATATACCCAAAGGAAAAAAGGTCATTCTGTTACAAAGGCACGTGTACCCAAATGTTTATAGCAGCACAATTCACAATAGCAAAGATGTGGAAACAACCCAAATGCCCATCAATACATGATTGGATTAGTAAACTGTGGTATATGTATACCATGGAATATTACTCAGCTATAAGGAATGATGAAGATACGACATCTCTATGGTTCTCCTGGAGAGAGTTGGAACCCATTATATTAAGTGAAGTATCCCAAGAATGGAAAAACAAGCATCACATGTACTCACCAGAAAATTGGTTTCCCTGATCATCACCTAAATACAAATCTGGGAATGACACCAATTGGACATCAGACTGAGGTGGGGGTGGGGGAGGGGATGGGGGTATGCCTACACAATGAGTGCATTGCACACCTTTTGGGGAGTGGTAACACTTGAAGGTGCTGACTCGGGAAAGGAGGGGTGGGGAAAAAAATATGAAACTATTGTTTTTAACTTGCACTGTTCACTTAATAATTTATCATGAATATTTCCCATATTATTTCGAAAAAAAAAAAAAATTAGGATTGGGGTTAGAGTTAGGGTGAGGTATAGGGGTTAGGTTTAGGGGTTAGTTTTAGGGTAAAAGGATAGGATTAGGGTTACGGGTTGGGCTTAGGTTTAGGGTTAAAGTTTACTGCTAGGGTTAGGGATAGGGTTCAGGATTAGCTTTAGGGGTTCTGGTTAGGTTTAGGTGTTAGGTTAGTGTCAGGGTTAGGTCTAGTCGTGAGGGTAAGGTTTAGGGTTAGCTTTAAGAGCTAGGGTTAGGTTTAATGGTTAGGATTAGGATTAGGGTTAAGGGTTAGGGTAAGGCTTAGGGGTTAGGGTGAAGGGTTAGGGTCAAGGGTTAGGTTTTTTGTTAGGCATAGCGTTGGGGTTAGAAGTAAGGGTTACTGTCAGTGTTAGGGTTGTAGGTAGGGTTACGGTTAGGGTTAGCGGTTTAGAATTAGGGTTAGGGATTAGGTGTCACAGTGATGACTAGGAGATAGGGTTAGAATTATGGGATAGGGGTTGTTCTCAGGAAATGGGTTATGCATTAACGTTAGGATAAGAGGTTAAAGTTAGGCGCACGGTGAGGTTTACGTGTTAAGGGGAGAAATAGGAACAGGGTTGAGTGTTATGTTCAGGGTTAGGGTTATCTGTTAAAGGTATTGTTTATGCTTAGCGCACGGGCCCTGTCTGCATTAGGTGGGCGGGGGGAGTTTAGGGGGCTGGGATTGTACCCGGGAACCCACTTTATCATACTCTGGGTATGGGCCCGTGGGTTTCATGCAGGACACAGTGGTAGAGCCTCCTTTCACGCATGGCATGGGAGGATTACAGGTTTCTAAACTCTAAGAAAGCAAGAAGTCTGAGAATTAGATTTAGGGTTAGGATTCTGGTTAGGGTTAAGGATGAAGTTTAGTGTTAGGGTGAGGGCTTAGGGTTAGGTATTAGGGTTAGGGTTAAAGGTTACTCTTAGGTTTAACGGTTACACTTTGGTTTAGGGTTGAGGTTTACGGTTAGGGTTAAGATGAGGGGTTAGGGTTTGGTACAGGGTTAGGGTTAAGTGTTAGGTTTAGGGTTGAAGATTAGGATTAAGGTTAGGATTAAAGGTTAGCGTGAGAGTTAACGCTTAGGGTTAAGGTTAAGAGTTAGGGTTTAGGGTTAGGGTTAGGGTTAGGGTTAGTTTTAGGGTTAGAGTTTTGTGCTATGGTTTGTGTTAGAGGTTAGGGTTAGGTTTACTGGTCACGGTTAGGGTTACGTTTAGGGGGTAGCATTAGGGTTAGGGTTAAGGTTAAGGGATAGGATTAGGGATAAGTGTTGGGCTTAGGGTTATGGTTTAGTGTTAGGCTTAGCATTAAGGATTAGGGTTAGGGTCAGGGTTAAATGCTTGGGTGCGGGTAATGGTTAGAGTCAGGGTGAAGTTTCACGGATAGGGTTAGTGTTAAGGGTTACGGGTAGGTTGAGGATGGAGGGTTACAGTTAGCATTAGGACTTAAGGTTAGGATTAGGTGGTAGGTTAGATTTAGGGTTAGATCTAGGCGTTAGGGTAAGGGCTAGCGTTAGGGTTAAGAGATAGGGTTAGGTTTAATGCTTAGGATTAGGGTTAGGGTTTGGGGTAAAAGTAAGTGTTAGGGGTTAGGTTTAAGGATCCAAGGTTAGGGTTATTTTTAGCTGTAGTGTTAGGGTTAGGGATAAGGGATCCCATTAGCATTAAGGGTCTTCCTTACTATAGGGTTAAGGGTTAGGCTTAGAGTTAAAGGTTAAGGTTAGGGTCAGTGTTAAGATTTAGGGTGAGGGTTAACGGTTAGGGTAAAGGTTAAGCATTAGGGTTAGGGATTAGTGATTAGGGTTTTTGTTTAGTGTTAGGGTTAGCGGTTAGGAGTTACTGTTTTATGAAGGGGTATGGTTAGAATTAGGATTGGGGTTAGATTTAGGGTGAGGTATAGGGGTTAGGTTTAGGGGTTAGTTTTAGGGTAAAAGGATAGGATTAGGGTTATGGGTTGGGCTTAGGTTTAGGGTTAAAGTTTACTGCTAGGGTTAGGGATAGGGTTCAGGGTTAGCTTTAGGGGTTCTGGTTAGGGTTAGGTGTTAGGTTAGTGTCAGGGTTAGGTCTAGTCGTGAGGGTAAGGTTTAGGGTTAGCTTTAAGAGCTAGGGTTAGGTTTAATTGTTAGGATTAGGATTAGGGTTAAGGGTTAGGTTAAGGCTTAGGGGTTAGGGTGAAGGGTTAGGGTCAAGGGTTAGGGTTTTTGTTAGGCATAGCGTTGGGGTTAGAAGTAAGGGTTACTGTCAGTGTTAGGGTTGTAGGTAGGGTTACGGTTAGGGTTAGCGGTTTAGAATTAGGGTTAGGGATTAGGTGTCACAGTGATGACTAGGAGATAGGGTTAGAATTATGGGATAGGGGTTGTTCTCAGGAAATGGGTTATGCATTAACGTTAGGATAAGAGGTTAAAGTTAGGCGCACGGTGAGGTTTACGTGTTAAGGGGAGAAATAGGAACAGGGTTGGGTGTTATGTTCAGGGTTAGGGTTATCTGTTAAAGGTATTGTTTATGCTTAGCGCACGGGCCCTGTCTGCATTAGGCGGGCCGGGGGAGTTTAGAGGGCTGGGATTGTACCCGGGAATCCACTCTATCATACTCTGGGTATGGGCCCGTGGGTTTCATGCAGGACACAGTGGTAGAGCCTCCTTTCACGCATGGCATGGGAGGATTGCAGGCTTTCTAAACTCTAAGAAAGCAAGAAGTCTGAGAATTAGATTTAGGGTTAGGATTCTGGTTAGGGTTAAGGATGAAGTTTAGTGTTAGGGTGAGGGCTTAGGGTTAGGGATTAGCGTTAGGGTTAAAGGTTACTCTTAGGTTTAACGGTTAAACTTTGGCTTAGGGTTGAGGTTTAGGGTTAGGGTTAAGATGAGGGGTTAGGGTTTGGTACAGGGTTAGGGTTAAGTGTTAGGTTTAGGGTTGAAGATTAGGATTAGGGTTAGGATTAAAGGTTAGCGTGAGAGTTAACACTTAGGGTTAAGGTTAAGAGTTAGGGTTTAGGGTTACGGTTAGGGTTAGTTTTAGGGTTAGAGTTATGTGCTATGGTTTGTGTTAGAGGTTAGGGTTAGGTTTACTGGTCACGGTTAGGGTTACGTTTAGGCGTTAGCATTAGGGTTAGGGTTAGGGTTAGGGTTAAGGGATAGGATTAGGGTTAAGTGTTGGGCTTAGGGTTAGGGTTTAGTGTTAGGGTTAGCATTAAGGATTAGGGTTAGGGTCAGGGTTAAATGCTTGGGTGCGGGTAATGGTTAGGGTCATGGTGAAGGTTCATGGATAGGGTTAGTGTTAAGGGTTACGGGTAGGTTTAGGGTTCAGGGTTAGTGTTAGCGTTACGGCTTAAGGTTAGGATTAGGCGGTAGGTTAGATTTAGGGTTAGATCTAGGCGTTAGGGTAAGGGCTAGCGTTAGGGTTAAGAGATAGGGTTAGGTTTAATGCGTAGGATTAGGGTTAGGGTTTGGGGTTAAAGTAAGTGTTAGGGGTTAGGTTTAAGGATCCAAGGTTAGGGTTATTTTTAGCTGTAGTGTTAGGGTTAGGGATAAGGGATCCCATTAGCATTAAGGGTCTTCCTTACTGTAGGGTTAAGGGTTAGGCTTAGAGTTAAAGGTTAAGGTTAGGGTCAGTGTTAAGATTTAGGGTGAGGGTTAACGTTCAGGGTAAAGGTTAAGCGTTAGGGTTAGGGATTAGTGATTAGGGTTTTTGGTTAGTGTTAGGGTTAGCGGTTAGGAGTTAGTGTTTTTTGAAGGGGTATGGTTAGAATTAGGATTGGGGTTAGAGTTAGGGTGAGGTATAGGGGTTAGGTTTAGGGGTTAGTTTTAGGGTAAAAGGATAGGATTAGGGTTACGGGTTGGTCTTAGGTTTAGGGTTAAAGTTTACTGCTGGGGTTAGGGATAGGGTTCAGGGTTAGCTTTAGGGGTTCTGGTTAGTGTTAGGTGTTAGGTTAGTGTCAGGGTTAGGTCTAGTCGTGAGGGTAAGGTTTAGGGTTAGCTTTAAGAGCTAGGGTTAGGTTTAATGGTTAGGATTAGGATTAGGGTTAAGGGTTAGGGTAAGGCTTAGGGGTTAGGGTGAAGGGTTAGGGTCAAGGGTTAGGGTTTTTGTTAGGCATAGCGTTGGGGTTAGAAGTAAGGGTTACTGTCAGTGTTAGGGTTGTAGGTAGGGTTACGGTTAGGGTTAGCGGTTTAGAATTAGGGTTAGGGATTAGGTGTCACAGTGATGACTAGGAGATAGGGTTAGAATTATGGGATAGGGGTTGTTCTCAGGAAATGGGTTATGCATTAACGTTAGGATAAGAGGTTAAAGTTAGGCGCACGGTGAGGTTTACGTGTTAAGGGGAGAAATAGGAACAGGGTTGGGTGTTATGTTCAGGGTTAGGGTTATCTGTTTGTTTTTTTTTTTTTTTTTTTTTTTTTTTTTTTTCTTGACATAATCTTTATTTTGTTACCATTTCCAGACTAACGTTGATTCTTTTTCACAATTACACTTGTTTGATGTCCTTTATTTTTTTTTTTTTTATTTTTTATTTTGTTTTATTTTTTTTTTATTTTTTTTTATTTTTTTTATTTTTATTTTTTTATTATATATATATTTTTTTTCAATTTAGTTTTACAGAATCAAAGAGTCTAACAGTATATCTTGTTAGATACAGTATGTCCTCATAATGTATACATTATTTCTTGTACAATGATATGAAATAATATGGGAAATATTCATGATAAATTATTAAGTGAACATTGCAAGTTAAAAACAATAGTTTCATATTTTTTTCCCCACCCCCCCTTTCCCGAGTCAGCACCTTCAAGTGTCACCACTCCCCAAACGGTGTGCAATGCACTCATTGTGCAGGCATACCCCCATCCCCTCCCCCACCCCCCACCCCAGTCTGATGTCCAATTGGTGTCATTCCCAGATTTGTATTTAGGTGATGATCAGGGAAACCAATTTTCTGGTGAGTACATGTGATGCTTGTTTTTCCATTCTTGGGATACTTCACTTAATATAATGGGTTCCAACTCTCTCCAGGAGAACCATAGAGATGTCGTATCTTCATCATTCCTTATAGCTGAGTAATATTCCATGGTATACATATACCACAGCTTACTAATCCAATCATGTATTGATGGGCATTTGGGTTGTTTCCACATCTTTGCTATTGTGAATTGTGCTGCTATAAACATTTGGGTACACGTGCCTTTGTTATAGAATGACCTTTTTTCCTTTGGGTATATGCCCAGTAATGGGATTGCTGGGTCAAATGGCAGGTCTACTTGAATCTGTTTAAGATACCTCCATAATGCTTTCCACAGGGGTTGCACTAGTTTGCAGTCCCACCAGCAGTGTATTAGTGTTCCTGTCTCTCCACACCCACGCCAACATGTGTTGTTTTGGGTTTTTTTGATAAAGGCCATTCTCACTGGGGTTAAATGATATCTCATTGTGGTTTTGATTTGCATTTCCCTGATGATTAGAGATGTTGAACACTTTTTCATATGTTTGTTAGCCATTTTTATATCTTCTTTTGAAAAATTTCTATTCATGTCCTTTGCCCACTTTTTGATAGGGTTGCTTGATTTTTTCTTGCTGATTTTCCTGAGTTCTAAATAGATTCTTGTTATCAGTCCTTTATCTGATGTGTAGTATGCAAAAATTTTTTCCCATTCTGTAGGTGATCTGTTTATTCTCTGGACTGTTTCTTTGGCTGTGCAGAAGCTTTTTAGTTTAATCATGTCCCATTCATTTATTTTTGTTGCTGCTGTGATTGCCTTGGGGGTCTTCTTCATAAATTCTCTGCCTAGGCCAATGTCTGTAAGAGTCTTTCCTACATTTTCTTCTAGAATTCTGATTGTATCACGCCTAAGGTTTAAGTCTGTTATCCACCGTGATTTGATTTTTGTGAGAGGTGAAAGCTGTGGGTCCTGTTTCAGTCTTCTACAGGTGGCTAACCAATTCTCCCAGCACCATTTGTTGAATAGGGATTCTTGTCCCCGGAGTATATTCTTTCCCGCTTTGTCAAAAATTAGGTGACTATATGAGGATGGTTCTATATTTGGATTTTCTGTTGTGTTCCACTGGTCTGTGTCCCTGCACTTGTGCCAATACCAGGCTGTTTTAAGAACCACGGCCTTGTAGTATAGTTTGAGGTCTGGCAAATTAATACCTCCCATTTTGTTTTTATTGTTTAAAATTGCTTTTGCTATACGGGGTCTTCTTTGATTCCATACAAATTGTATAATTATTTTCTCTATGTCTGTAAAGAATGATGTTGGTAATTTAATAGGGATTGCATTGAATTTGTAGATCACTTTGGGTAGTATAGACATTTTAACAATGTTGATTCTTCCGATCCACGAGCATGGTATATTTTTCCATCTATTTGCAAGTTCTGCTATTTCTTTTCTCAGTGTTTCATAGTTTTCCTTATAGAGGTCCTTTACCTCTTTAGTTAGATATATACCTAGATATTTTATTTTCTTTGTTGCTATTTTGAAGGGTATTGAGTCTTTAATTTGGTTTTCCGATTGACTGTTATTGGCATATATAAATGCCTCTGATTTGTGTATATTAATTTTGTAGCCTGAGACTTTGCTGTATTCGTTAATCAATTCCAGGAGTCTCTTGGTTGAATCCTGGGGGTTTTCCAGATATAACATCATATCATCAGCAAAAAGTGAGAGTTTGATCTCTTCCTTCCCTATTTGGACTCCCTTGATTTTGCTCTCTTGCCTGATAGCTCTCGCAAGGACTTCCAATACTATGTTGAAAAGTAATGGAGACAATGGGCAGCCCTGTCTGGTTCCAGTTCTAAGTGGGAGTGCTTTCAGTTTTTCCCCATTCAGTATGATGTTGGCTGTGGGTTTGTCATATATGGCTTGTATCATTTTTAGGTAGGTTCCATCAATGCCTATTTTGTTAAGCGTTTTTATCATAAAAGGGTGTTGAATTTTGTCAAATGCTTTTTCTGCATCTAATGAGAGTATCATATGATTTTTGTTTTTGCTTCTATTTATGTGGTGAATTACATTTATAGATTTACGTATGTTGAACCACCCCTGCATCTCGGGGATGAAGCCCACTTGGTCGTGGTGGATTACTTTTTTGATAAGTACTTGGATTCGATTTGCTAGTATTTTATTGAAAATTTTTGCATCTATATTCATGAGGGAAATTGGTCTGTAGTTCTCTATTTTTGTTGAGTCCTTTCCAGGCTTTGGTATTAATGTTATATTGGCTTGGTAGAACGTGTTGGGGAGAACTCCATCCTTCTCAATATTGGAGAATAGTTTATGTAGGATGGGCACCAGTTCTTCTTTGTATGTATGGTAAAATTCAGGTGTGAACCCATCTGGACCAGGGCTTTTCTTTTTGGGAAGGTTTTTTATTGCTGTTTCGATTTCGGTTCTTGATATTGGTCTGTTCAGGTACTCTATTTCTTCCTGGTTGAGCCTGGGAAGACTATGTGTCTCTAAAAATTTGTCCATTTCCTCCACGTTCTCCAGTTTGTGTGCATAAAGATTTTTGTAGAATTCATAGATGATATCTTGTATCTCTGTAGCATCGGTTGTGATTTCTCCTTTCATGTTCCTAATGGAGGTTATTAGAGATTTTACTTTTGTGCTCTTGGTTAGTCTAGCCAGAGGTGTGTCTATTTTGTTTATCTTTTCAAAGAATCAACTTTTTGTTTTATTAATTTCCCTTATAGTTTCTTTGTTGTCCTTTTCATTTAGTTCTGATTTGATCTTAGTAATTTCTCGCCTTCTGCTGGGTTTGGGATCGTTCTGTTCTTCTTTCTCCAGCTCTTTGAGTCTATTCGTTAGGTTGTCTATTTGCATGTTTTCTGTCTTTTTGATATAGGCATTTATGGATATGAATTTTCCTCTCAGGACTGCTTTAGCTGCATCCCATAGATTTTGATAAGTTGTATCTCCATTGTCATTTAATTCAAAGAAATTTTTGATTTCCATCTTGATTTCTTCTTTTATAGAATAATTATTCAGGAGAAGGTTATTTAGCTTCCATGACTTTGAGTAAGAGTGAGGGTTTCTGTTTGTGATCATTGTTACTTTTATTCCGCTGTGATCTGAGAAGATGCATGGTATAATTTCTATTTTTTTGAATTTTTGAAGACATGATTTATGTCCTAGGACATGGTCAATCTTAGAGAATGTCCCATGAGCTGATGAGAAGAATGTATATTCTGTGGACTTTGGGTAGAATGTCCTATAGATGTCAGCCATGCCCATTTGTTCTAGCATTCTATTGAGGTCCATTATGTCTTTGTTTATTTTCTGTTTAGAGGATCTGTCCTGTACTGTCAGTGGGGTGTTAAAGTCTCCAGCTATTACAGTATTATTATCTATCATCTGGTTCAGATCTAGTAGGGTTTGCTTTATGAATCTAGGTGCACCTAGGTTGGGTGCATATATATTGAGTATAGTCATGGCTTCTTGTTGAATTGTGCCCTTGACCAGTATGTAGTAGCCATTTTTGTCTTTTATTATTTTTGTTGGTTTGAAAGCTAAGTTATTGGAAATTAAGATTGCCACACCAGCTTTCTTTTCGTTACCGTTTGCTTGAAATACCGATTTCCATCCTTTTACTTTCAGTCTAAATGCATCTTTGCTCGTTAGGTGGGTTTCTTGGAGACAGCAGATACTTGGCTTGTGCTTTTTTATCCATTGGGCCAGTCTATGTCTCTTGAGCGGGGAATTCAAGCCATTCACATTTATTGAGAAAACTGATAAGTGAGACGGTTTTTTGTTCAGCTTGTTGGGTAGAACTTCATTGCAATGTTTTCTAATCATCAGGGAAATGCAAATCAAAACCACAATGAGATATCACTTAACCCCAGTGAGAATGGCCTTTATCAAAAAAACCCAAAACAACACATGTTGGCGTGGGTGTGGAGAGACAGGAACACTAATACACTGCTGGTGGGACTGCAAACTAGTGCAACCCCTGTGGAAAGCATTATGGAGGTATCTTAAACAGATTCAAGTAGACCTGCCATTTGACCCAGCAATCCCATTACTGGGCATATACCCAAAGGAAAAAAGGTCATTCTGTTACAAAGGCACGTGTACCCAAATGTTTATAGCAGCACAATTCACAATAGCAAAGATGTGGAAACAACCCAAATGCCCATCAATACATGATTGGATTAGTAAACTGTGGTATATGTATACCATGGAATATTACTCAGCTATAAGGAATGATGAAGATACGACATCTCTATGGTTCTCCTGGAGAGAGTTGGAACCCATTATATTAAGTGAAGTATCCCAAGAATGGAAAAACAAGCATCACATGTACTCACCAGAAAATTGGTTTCCCTGATCATCACCTAAATACAAATCTGGGAATGACACCAATTGGACATCAGACTGAGGTGGGGGTGGGGGAGGGGATGGGGGTATGCCTACACAATGAGTGCATTGCACACCTTTTGGGGAGTGGTAACACTTGAAGGTGCTGACTCGGGAAAGGAGGGGTGGGGAAAAAAATATGAAACTATTGTTTTTAACTTGCACTGTTCACTTAATAATTTATCATGAATATTTCCCATATTATTTCGAAAAAAAAAAAAAATTAGGATTGGGGTTAGAGTTAGAGTGAGGTATAGGGGTTAGGTTTAGGGGTTACTTTTAGGGTAAAAGGATAGGATTAGGGTTACGGGTTGGGCTTAGGTTTAGGGTTAAAGTTTACTGCTAGGGTTAGGGATAGGGTTCAGGGTTAGCTTTAGGGGTTCTGGTTAGGGTTAGGTGTTAGGTTAGTGTCAGGGTTAGGTCTAGTCGTGAGGGTAAGATTTAGGGTTAGCTTTAAGAGCTAGGGTTAGGTTTAATGGTTAGGATTAGGATTAGGGTTAAGGGTTAGGGTAAGGCTTAGGGGTTAGGGTGAAGGGTTAGGGTCAAGGGTTAGGGTTCTTGTTAGGCATAGCGTTGGGGTTAGAAGTAAGGGTTACTGTCAGTGTTAGGGTTGTAGGTAGGGTTACGGTTAGGGTTAGCGGTTTAGAATTAGGGTTAGGGATTAGGTGTAACAGTGATGACTAGGAGATAGGGTTAGAATTATGGGATAGGGGTTGTTCTCAGGAAATGGATTATGCATTAACGTTAGGATAAGAGGTTAAAGTTAGGCGCACGGTGAGGTTTACGTGTTAAGGGGAGAAATAGGAACAGGGTTGGGTGTTATGTTCAGGGTTAGGGTTATCTGTTAAAGGTATTGTTTATGCTTAGCGCACGGGCCCTGTCTGCATTAGGTGGGCGGGGGGACTTTAGGGGGCTGGGATTGTACCCGGGAACCCACTCTATCATACTCTGGGTATGGGCCCGTGGGTTTCATGCAGGACACAGTGGTAGAGCCTCCTTTCACACATGGCAAGGGAGGATTGCAGGCTTTCTAAACTCTAAGAAAGCAAGAAGTCTGAGAATTAGATTTAGGGTTAGGATTCTGGTTAGGGTTAAGGATGAAGTTTAGTGTTAGGGTGAGGGCTTAGGGTTAGGGATTAGGGTTAGGGTTAAAGGTTACTCTTAGGTTTAACGGTTACACTTTGGTTTAGGGTTGAGGTTTACGGTTAGGGTTAAGATGAGGGGTTAGGGTTTGGTACAGGGTTAGGGTTAAGTGTTAGGTTTAGGGTTGAAGATTAGGATTAGGGTTAGGATTAAAGGTTAGCGTGAGAGTTAACGCTTAGGGTTAAGGTTAAGAGTAGGGTTTAGGTTTAGGGTTAGGGTTAGTTTTAGGGTTAGAGTTATGTGCTATGGTTTGTGTTAGAGGTTAGGGTTAGGTTTACTGGTCATGGTTAGGGTTACGTTTAGGGGTTATCATTAGGGTTAGGGTAGGGTTAGGGTTAAGGGATAGGATTACGGTTAAGTGTTGGGCTTAGGGTTAGGGTTTAGTGTTAAGGTTAGCATTAAGGATTAGGGTTAGTGTCACGGTTATATGCTTGGGTGCGGGTAATGGTTAGGGTCAGGGTTAAGGTTCACGGATAGGGTTCCTGTTAAGGGTTAAGGGTAGATTTAGGGTTCAGGGTTAGTGTTAGCATTAGGGCTTAAGGTTAGGATTAGGCGGTAGGTTATTTTTAGGGTTAGATCTAGGCGTTAGGGTAAGGGCTAGCGTTAGGGTTAAGAGATAGGGTTAGGTTTAATGCTTAGGATTAGGGTTAGGGTTTGGGATTAAAGTAAGTGTTAGGGGTTAGGTTTAAGGATCCAAGGATAGGGTTATTTTTAGCTGTAGTGTTAGGGTTAGGGATAAGGGATCCCATTAGCATTAAGGGTCTTCCTTACTGTAGGGTTAAGGGTTAGGCTTAGAGTTAAAGGTTAAGGTTAGGGTCAGTGTTAAGATTTAGGGTGAGGGTTAACGGTCAGGGTAAAGGTTAAGCGTTAGGGTTAGGGATTAGTGATTAGGGTTTTTGGTTAGTGTTAGGGTTAGCGGTTAGGAGTTAGTGTTTTATGAAGGGGTATGGTTAGAATTAGGATTGGGGTTAGAGTTAGGGTGAGGTAGAGGGGTTAGGTTTAGCGGTTACTTTAAGGGTAAAAGGATAGGATTAGGGTTACGGGTTGGGCTTAGGTTTAGGGTTAAAGTTTACTGCTGGGATTAGGGATAGGGTTCAGGGTTAGCTTTAGGGGTTCTGGTTAGGGTTAGGTGTTAGGTTAGTGTAAGGGTTAGGTCTAGTCGTGAGGGTAAGGTTTAGGGTTAGCTTTAAGAGCTAGGGTTAGGTTTAATGTTTAGGATTAGGATTAGGGTTAACGGTTAGGGTAAGCCTTAGGGGTTAGGATGAAGGGTTAGGGTCAAGGGTTAGGGTTTTTGTTAGGCATAGCGTTGGGGTTAGAAGTAAGGGTTACTGTCAGTTTTAGGGTTGTAGGTAGGGTTACGGTTAGGGTTAGCGGTTTAGAATTAGGGTTAGGGATTAGGTGTCACAGTGATGACTAGGAGATAGGGTTAGAATTATGGGATAGGGGTTGTTCTCAGGAAATGGGTTATGCATTAACGTTAGGATAAGAGGTTAAAGTTAGGCGCACGCTGAGGTTTACTTGTTAAGGGGAGAAATAGGAACAGGGTTGGGTGTTATGTTCAGGGTTAGGGTTATCTGTTAAAGGTATTGTTTATGCTTAGCGCACGGGCCCTGTCTGCATTAGGCCGGCGGGGGGAGTTTAGGGGGCTGGGATTGTACCCGGGAACCCACTCTATCATACTCTGGGTATGGGCCCGTGGGTTTCATGCAGGACACAGTGGTAGAGCCTCCTTTCACGCATGGCATGGGAGGATTGCAGGCTTTCTAAACTCTAAGAAAGCAAGAAGTCTGAGAATTAGATTTAGGGTTAGGATTCTGGTTAGGGTTAAGGATGAAGTTTAGTGTTAGCGTGAGGGCTTAGGGTTAGGGATTAGGGTTAGGGTTAAAGGTTACTCTTAGGTTTAACGGTTACACTTTGGTTTAGGGTTGAGGTATACGGTTAGGGTTAAGATGAGGGGTTAGGGTTTGGTACAGGGTTAGGGTTAACTGTTAGGTTTAGGGTTGAAGATTAGGATTAGGGTTAGGATTAAAGGTTAGCGTGAGATTTAACGCTTAGTGTTAAGGCTAAGAGTTAGGGTTTAGGGTTACGGTTAGGGTTAGCGTTAGTTTTAGGGTTAGAGTTATGTGCTATGGTTTGTGATAGAGGTTAGGGTTAGGTTTACTGGTCACGGTTAGGGTTACGTTTAGGGGGTAGCATTAGGGTTAGGGTAGGGTTAGGGTTAAGGGATAGGATTACGGTTAAGTGTTGGGCTTAGGGTTAGGGTTTAGTGTTAGGGTTAGCATTAAGGATTAGGGTTAGGGTCAGTGTTAAATGCTTGGGTGTGGATAATGGTTAGGGTCAGGGTTAAGGTTCATGGATAGGGTTAGTGTTAAGGGTTACGGGTAGGTTTAGGGTTCAGGGTTAGTGTTAGCATTAGGGCTTAAGGTTAGGATTACGCGGTACGTTAGATTTAGGGTTAGATCTAGGCGTTAGGGTAAGGGCTAGCGTTAGGGTTAAGAGATAGGGTTAGGTTTAATGCTTAGGATTAGGGTTAGGGTTTGGGGTTAAAGTAAGTGTTAGGGGTTAGGTTTAAGGATCAAAGGTTAGGGTTATTTTTAGCTGTAGTGTTAGGGCTAGGGATAAGTATCCCATTAGCATTAAGGGTCTTCCTTACTGTAGGGTTAAGGGTTAGGCTTAGAGTTAAAGGTTAAGGTTAGGGTCAGTGTTAAGATTTAGGGTGAGGGTTAACGGTCAGGGTAAAGGTTAAGCGTTAGGGTTAGGGATTAGTGATTAGGGTTTTTGGTTAGTGTTAGGGTTAGCGGTTAGGAGTTAGTGTTTTATGAAGGGGTATGGTTAGAATTAGGATTGGGGTTAGAGTTAGGGTGAGGTATAGGGGTTAGGTTTAGGGGTTAGTTTTAGGGTAAAAGGATAGGATTAGGGTTACGGGTTGGGCTTAGGTTTAGGGTTAAAGTTTACTGCTAGAGTTAGGGATAGGGTTCAGGGTTAGCTTTAGGGGTTCTGGTTAGGGATAGGTGTTAGTTTAGTGTCAGGGTTAGGTCTAGTCTTGAGGGTAAGGTTTAGGGTTAGCTTTAAGAGCTAGGGTTAGGTTTAATGGTTAGGATTAGGATTAGGGTTAAGGGTTAGGGTAAGGCTTAGGGGTTAGGGTGAAGGGTTAGGGTCAAGGGTTAGGGTTTTTGTTAGGCATAGCGTTTGGTTTAGAAGTAAGGGTGACTGTCAGTGTTAGGGTTGTAGGTAGGGTTACGGTTAGGGTTAGCGGTTTAGAATTAGGATTAGGGATTAGGTGTCACAGTGATGACTAGGAGATAGGGTTAGAAATATGGGATAGGGGTTGTTCTCAGGAAATGGGTTATGCATTAACGTTAGGATAAGAGGTTAAAGTTAGGCGCACGGTGAGGTTTACGTGTTAAGGGGAGAAATAGGAACAGGGTTGGGTGTTATGTTCAGGGTTAGGGTTATCTGTTAAAGGTATTGTTTATGCTTAGCGCACAGGCCCTGTCTGCATTAGGCGGGTGGGGGGAGTTTAGGGGGCTGGGATTGTACCCGGGAACCCACTCTATCATACTCTGGGTATGGGCCCGTGGGTTTCATGCAGGACACAGTGGTAGAGCCTCCTTTCACGCATGGCATGGGAGGATTGCAGGCTTTCTAAACTCTAAGAAAGCAAGAAGTCTGAGAATTCGATTTAGGGTTAGATTATGGTTAGGGTTAAGGATGAAGTTTAGTGTTAGGGTGAGGGCTTAGGGTTAGGGATCAGGGTTAGGGTTAAAGGTTACTCTTAGGTATAACGGTTACACTTTGGTTTAGGGTTGAGGTTTACGGTTAGGGTTAAGATGAGGGGTTAGGGTTTGGTACAGGGTTAGGGTTAACTGTTAGGTTTAGGGTTGAAGATTAGGATTAGGGTTAGGATTAAAGGTTAGCGTGAGATTTAACGCTTAGTGTTAAGGCTAAGAGTTAGGGTTTAGGGTTAGGGTTAGGGTTAGCGTTAGTTTTAGGGTTAGAGTTATGTGCTATGTTTTGTGATAGAGGTTAGGGTTAGGTTTACTGGTCACGGTTAGGGTTACGTTTAGGGGGTAGCATTAGGGTTAGGGTAGGGTTAGGGTTAAGGGATAGGATTATGGTTAAGTGTTGGGCTTAGGGTTAGGGTTTAGTGTTAGGTTTAGCATTAAGGATTAGGGTTAGGGTCAGGGTTAAATGCTTGGGTGTGGGTAATGGTTAGGGTCAGGGTTAAGGTTCACGGATAGGGTTAGTGTTAAGGGTTACGGGTAGGTTTAGGGTTCAGGGTTAGTGTTAGCATTAGGGCTTAAGGTTAGGATTAGGCGGTAGGATAGATTTAGGGTTAGATCTAGGCGTTAGGGTAAGGGCTAGCGTTAGGGTTAAGAGATAGGGTTAGATTTAATGCTTAGAATTAGGGTTAGGGTTTGGGGTTAAAGTAAGTGTTAGGGGTTAGGTTTAAGGATCTAAGGTTAGGGTTATTTTTAGCTGTAGTGTTAGGGTTAGGGATAAGGGATCCCATTAGCATTAAGGGTCTTCCTTACTGTAGGGTTAAGGGTTAGGCTTAGAGTTAAAGTTTAAGGTTAGGGTCAGTGTTAAGATTTAGGGTGAGGGTTAACGGTTAGGGTAAAAGTTAAGCGTTAGGGTTAGGGTTAGTGATTAGGGTTTTTGGTTAGTGTTAGGGTTAGCGGTTAGGAGTTAGTGTTTTATGAAGGGGTATGGTTAGAATTAGGATTGGGGTTAGAGTTAGGGTGAGGTATAGGGGTTAGGTTTAGGGGTTAGTTTTAGGGTAAAAGGATAGGATTAGGGTTACGGGTTGGGCTTAGGTTTAGGGTTAAAGTTTACTGCTGGGGTGAGGAATAGGGTTCAGGGTTAGCTTTAGGGGTTCTGGTTAGGGTTAGGTGTTAGGTTAGTGTCAGGGTTAGGTCTAGTCGTGAGGGTAAGGTTTAGGGTTAGCTTTAAGAGCTAGGGTTAAGTTTAATGGTTAGGATTAGGATTAGGGTTAATTGTTAGGGTAAGACTTAGGGGTTACGGTGAAGGGTTAGGGTGAAGGGTTAGGGTTTTTGTTAGGCATAGCGTTGGGGTTAGAAGTAAGGGTTACTGTCAGTGTTAGGGTTGTAGGTAGGGTTACGGTTAGGGTTAGCGGTTTAGAATTAGGGTTAGGGATTAGGTGTCACAGTGATGACTAGGAGATAGGGTTAGAATTATGGGATGGGGTTGTTCTCAGGAAATGGGTTATGCATTAACGTTAGGATAAGAGGTTAAAGTTAGTCGCACGGTGAGGTTTACGTGTTAAGGGGAGAAATAGGAACAGGGTTGGGTGTTATGTTCAGGGTTAGGGTTATCTGTTAAAGGTATTGTTTATGCTTAGCGCACGGGCCCTGTCTGCATTAGGCTGGCGGGGGGAGTTTAGGGGGCTGGGATTGTACCCGGGAACCCACTCTATCATACTCTGGGTATGGGCCCGTGGGTTTCATGCAGGACACAGTGGTAGAGCCTCCTTTCACGCATGGCATGGGAGGATTGCAGGCTTTCTAAACTCTAAGAAAGCAAGAAGTCTGAGAATTAGATTTAGGGTTAGGATTCTGGTTAGGGTTAAGGATGAAGTTTAGTGTTAGGGTGAGGGCTTAGGGTTAGGGATTAGCGTTAGGGTTAAAGGTTACTCTTAGGTTTAACGGTTACACTTTGGTTTAGGGTTGAGGTTTACGGTTAGGGTTAAAATGAGGGGTTAGGATTTGGTACAGGGTTAGGGTTAAGTGTTAGGTTTAGGGTTGAAGATTAGGATTAGGGTTAGGATTAAAGGTTAGCGTGAGAGTTAACGCTTAGAGTTAATGTTAAGAGTTAGGGTTTAGGGTTAGGGTTAGGGTTAGTTTTAGGGTTAGAGTTATGTGCTACGGTTTGTGTTAGAGGTTAGGGTTAGGTTTACTGGTCACGGTTGGGGTTACGTTTAGGGGTTAGCATTAGTTTTAGGGTTAGGGTTAAGGGATAGGATTAGGGTTAAGTGTTGGGCTTAGTGTTAGGGCTTAGTGTTAGGGTTATCATTAAGGATTAGGTTAAGGTTAGGGTCAGTGTTATGATTTAGGGTGAGCGTTAATGGTTAGGGTAAAGGTTAAACGTTAGGGTTAGGGATTAGTGATTAGGGTTTTTGGTTAGTGTTAGGGTTAGCGGTTAGGAGTTAGTGTTTTATGAAGGGGTATGGTTAGAATTAGGATTGGGGTTAGAGTTAGGGTGAGGTATAGGGGTTAGGATTAGGGGTTAGTTTTAGGTTAAAGGATAGGATTAGGGTTACGGGTTGGGCTTAGGTTTAGGGTTAAAGTTTACTGCTAGGGTTAGGGATAGGGTTCAGGGTTAGCTTTAGGGGTTCTGGTTAGGGTTAGGTGTCAGGTTAGTGTCAGGGTTAGGTCTAGTCGTGAGGGTAAGGTTTAGGGTTAGCATTAAGAGCTAGGGTTAGGTTTAATGGTTAGGATTAGGATTAGGGTTAAGGGTTAGGGTAAGGCTTAGGGGTTAGGGTGAAGGGTTAGGGTCAAGGGTTAGGGTTTTTGTTAGGCATAGCGTTGGGGTGAGAAGTAAGGGTTACTGTCAGTGTTAGGGTTGTAGGTAGGGTTACGGTTAGGGTTAGCAGTTTAGAATTAGGGTTAGGGTTTAGGTGTCACAGTGATGACTAGGAGATAGGGTTAGAATTATGGGATAGGGTTTGTTCTCAGGAAATGGGTTATGCATTAACGTTAGGATAAGAGGTTAAAGTTAGGCGCACGGAGAGGTTTATGTGTTAAGGGGAGAAATAGGAACAGGGTTGGGTGTTATGTTCAGGGTTAGGGTTATCTGTTAAAGGTATTGTTTATGCTTAGCGCATGGGCCCTGTCGGCATTAGGCGGGCGGGGGGAGTTTAGGGGGCTGGGATTGTACCCGGGAACCCACTCTATCATACTCTGGGTATGGGCCCGTGGGTTTCATGCAGGACACAGTGGTAGAGCCTCCTTTCACGCATGGCATGGGAGGATTGCAGGCTTTCTAAATTCTAAGAAAGCAAGAAGTCTGAGAATTAGATTTAGGGTTAGGATTATGGTTAGGGTTAAGGGTGAAGTTTAGTGTTAGGGTGAGGGCTTACGGATAGGGATTAGGGTTAGGGTTAAAGGTTACTCTTAGGTTTAACGGTTACACTTTGTTTTAGGGTTTAGGTTTACGGTTAGGATTAAGATGAGGGGTTAGAGTTTGGTACAGGGTTAGGGTTAAGTGTTAGGTTTAGGGTTGAAGATTAGGATTAGGGTTAGGATTAAAGGTTAGCGTGAGAGTTAACGCTTAGTGTTAAGGTTAAGAGTTAGGGTTTAGGGTTAGGGTTAGGGTTAGTTTTAGGGTTAGAGTTATGTGCTATGGTTTGTGTTAGAGGTTAGGGTTAGGTTTACTGGTCATGGTTAGGGTTACGTTTAGGGGTTAGCATTAGGGTTAGGGTTAGGTTTAGGGTTAAGGGATAGGATTAGGGTTAAGTGTTGGGCTTAGGGTTAGGGTTTAGTGTTAAGGTTAGCATTAAGGATTAGGGTTAGGGTCAGGGTTAAATGCTTGGGTGCGGGTAATGGTTAGGGTCAGTGTTTAGGTTCACGGATAGGGTTAGTGTTAAGGGTTACGGGTAGGTTTAGGGTTCAGGGTTAGTGTTAGCATTAGGGCTTAAGGTTAGGATTAGGCGGTAAGTTAGATTTAGGGTTAGATCTAGGCGTTAGGGTAAGGGCTAGCGTTAGGGTTAAGAGATAGGGTTAGGTTTAATGCTTAGGATTAGGGTTAGGGTTTGGGGTTAAAGTAAGTGTTAGGGGTTAGGTTTAAGGATCAAAGGTTAGGGTTATTTTTAGCTGTAGTGTTAGGGCTAGGGATAAGTATCCCATTAGCATTAAGGGTCTTCCTTACTGTAGGGTTAAGGGTTAGGCTTAGAGTTAAAGGTTAAGGTTAGGGTCAGTGTTAAGATTTAGGGTGAGGGTTAACGGTCAGGGTAAAGGTTAAGCGTTAGGGTTAGGGATTAGTGATTAGGGTTTTTGGTTAGTGTTAGGGTTAGCGGTTAGGAGTTAGTGTTTTATGAAGGGGTATGGTTAGAATTAGGATTGGGGTTAGAGTTAGGGTGAGGTATAGGGGTTAGGTTTAGGGGTTAGTTTTAGGGTAAAAGTATAGGATTAGGGTTACGGGTTGGGCTTAGGTTTAGGGTTAAAGTTTACTGCTAGGGTTAGGGATAGGGTTCAGGGTTAGCTTTAGGGGTTCTGGTTAGGGTTAGGTGTTAGGTTAGTGTCAGGGTTAGGTCTAGTCGTGAGGGTAAGGTTTAGGGTTAGCTTTAAGAGCTAGGGTTAGGTTTAATGGTTAGGATTAGGATTAGGGTTAAGCGTTAGGGTAAGGCTTAGGGGTTAGGGTGAAGGGTTAGGGTCAAGGGTTAGGGTTTTTGTTAGGCATAGCGTTGGGGTTAGAAGTAAGGGTTACTGTCAGTGTTAGGGTTGTAGGTAGGGTTACGGTTAGGGTTAGCGGTTTAGAATTAGGATTAGGGATTAGGTGTCACAGTGATGACTAGGAGATAGAGTTAGCAATATGGAATAGGGGTTGTTCTCAGGAAATGGGGTATGCATTAACGTTAGGATAAGAGGTTAAAGTTAGGCGCACGGTGAGGTTTACGTGTTAAGGGGAGAAATAGGAACAGGGTTGGGTGTTATGTTCAGGGTTAGGGTTATCTGTTAAAGGTATTGTTTATGCTTAGCGCACAGGCCCTGTCTGCATTAGGCGGGTGGGGGGAGTTTAGGAGGCTGGGATTGTACCCGGGAACCCACTCTATCATACTCTGGGTATGGGCCCGTGGGTTTCATGCAGGACACAGTGGTAGAGCCTCCTTTCACGCATGGCATGCGAGGATTGCAGGCTTTCTAAACTCTAAGAAAGCAAGAAGTCTGAGAATTCGATTTAGGGTTAGATTATGGTTAGGGTTAAGGATGAAGTTTAGTGTTAGGGTGAGGGCTTAGGGTTAGGGATCAGGGTTAGGGTTAAAGGTTACTCTTAGGTATAACGGTTACACTTTGGTTTAAGGTTGAGGTTTACGGTTAGGGTTAAGATGAGGGGTTAGGCTTTGGTACAGGGTTAGGGTTACGTGTTAGGTTTAGGGTTGAAGATTAGGATTAGGGTTAGAATTAAAGGTTAGCGTGAGATTTAACGCTTAGTGTTAAGGCTAAGAGTTAGGGTTTAGGGTTAGGTTTAGGGTTAGCGTTAGTTTTAGGGTTAGAGTTATGTGCTATGGTTTGTGATAGAGGTTAGGGTTAGGTTTACTGGTCACGGTTAGGGTTACGTTTAGGGGGTAGCATTAGGGTTAGGGGAGGGTTAGGGTTAAGGGATAGGATTACGGTTAAGTGTTGGGCTTAGGTTTAGGGTTTAGTGTTAGGGTTAGCATTAAGGATTAGGGTTAGGGTCAGGGTTAAATGCTTGGGTGTGGGTAATGGTTAGGGTCAGGGTTAAGGTTCAAGGATAGGGTTAGTGTTAAGGGTTACGGGTAGGTTTAGGGTTCAGGGTTAGTGTTAGCATTAGGGCTTAAGGTTAGGATTAGGCGGTAGGTTAGATTTAGGGTTAGATCTAGGCGTTAGGGTAAGGGCTAGCGTTAGGGTTAAGAGATAGGGTTAGATTTAATGCTTAGAATTAGGGTTAGGGTTTGGGGTTAAAGTAAGTGTTAGGGGTTAGGTTTAAGGATCCAAGGTTAGGGTTATTTTTAGCTGTAGTGTTAGGGTTAGGGATAAGGGATCCCATTAGCATTAAGGGTCTTCCTTACTGTAGGGTTAAGGGTTAGGCTTAGAGTTAAAGTTTAAGGTTAGGGTCAGTGTTAAGATTTAGGGTGAGGGTTAACGGTTAGGGTAAAAGTTAAGCGTTAGGGTTAGGGTTAGTGATTAGGGTTTTTGGTTAGTGTTAGGGTTAGCGGTTAGGAGTTAGTGTTTTATGAAGGGGTATGGTTAGAATTAGGATTGGGGTTAGAGTTAGGGTGAGGTATAGGGGTTAGGTTTAGGGGTTAGTTTTAGGGTAAAAGGATAGGATTAGGGTTACGGGTTGGGCTTAGGATTAGGGTTAAAGTTTACTGCTGGGGTTAGGAATTGGGTTCAGGGTTAGCTTTAGGGGTTCTGGTTAGGGTTAGGTGTTAGGTTAGTGTCAGGGTTAGGTCTAGTCGTGAGGGTAAGGTTTAGGGTTAGCTTTAAGAGCTAGGGTTAGGTTTAATGGTTAGGATTAGGATTAGGGTTAATTGTTAGGGTAAGGCTTAGGGGTTACGGTGAAGGGTTAGGGTTAAGGGTTAGGGTTTTTGTTAGGCATAGCGTTGGGGTTAGAAGTAAGGGTTACTGTCAGTGTTAGGGTTGTAGGTAGGGTTACGGTTAGGGTTAGCGGTTTAGAATTAGGGTTAGGGATTAGGTGTCACAGTGATGACTAGGAGATAGGGTTAGAATTAATGGATGGGGTTGTTCTCAGGAAATGGGTTATGCATTAACGTTAGGATAAGAGGTTAAAGTTAGGCGCACGGTGAGGTTTACGTGTTAAGGGGAGAAATAGGAACAGGGTTGGGTGTTATGTTCAGGGTTAGGGTTATCTGTTAAAGGTATTGTTTATGCTTAGCGCACGGGCCCTGTCTGCATTAGGCGGGCGGGGGGAGTTTACGGGGCTGGGATTGTACCCGGGAACCCACTCTATCATACTCTGGGTATGGGCCCGTGGGTTTCATGCAGGACACAGTGGTAGAGCCTCCTTTCACGCATGGCATGGGAGGATTGCAGGCTTTCTAAACTCTAAGAAAGCAAGATGTCTGAGAATTAGATTTAGGGTTAGGATTCTGGTTAGGGTTAAGGATGAAGTTTAGTGTTAGGGTGAGGGCTTAGGGTTAGGGATTAGGGTTAGGGTTAAAGGTTACTCTTAGGTTTAACGGTTACACTTTGGTTTAGGGTTGAGGTTTACGGTTAGGGTTAAGATGAGGGGTTAGGATTTGGTACAGGGTTAGGGATAAGTGTTAGGTTTAGGGTTGAAGATTAGGATTAGGGTTAGGATTAAAGGTTAGCGTGAGAGTTAACGCTTAGAGTTAATGTTAAGAGTTAGGGTTTAGGTTTAGGGTTAGGGTTAGTTTTAGGGTTAGAGTTATGTGCTATGGTTTGTGTTAGAGGTTAGGGTTAGGTTTACTGGTCACGGTTAGGGTTACGTTTAGGGGTTAGCATTAGTTTTAGGGTTAGGGTTAAGGGATAGGATTAGGGATAAGTGTTGGGCTTAGTGTTAGGGCTTAGTGTTAGGGTTATCATTAAGGATTAGGTTAAGGTTAGGGTCAGTGTTAAGATTTAGGGTGAGCGTTAACGGTTAGGGTAAAGGTTAAACGTTAGGGTTAGGGATTAGTGATTAGGGTTTTTGGTTAGTGTTAGAGTTAGCGGTTAGGAGTTAGTGTTTTATGAAGGGGTATGGTTAGAATTAGGATTGGGGTTAGAGTTAGGGTGAGGTATAGGGGTTAGGTTTAGGGGTTAGTTTTAGGGTAAAAGTATAGGATTAGGGTTACGGGTTGGGCTTAGGTTTAGGGTTAAAGTTTACTGCTAGGGTTAGGGATAGGGTTCAGGGTTAGCTTTAGGGGTTCTGGTTAGGGTTAGGTGTTAGGTTAGTGTCAGGGTTAGGTCTAGTCGTGAGGGTAAGGTTTAGGGTTAGCTTTAAGAGCTAGGGATAGGTTTAATGGTTAGGATTAGGATTAGGGTTAAGCGTTAGGGTAAGGCTTAGGGGTTAGGGTGAAGGGTTAGGGTCAAGGGTTAGGGTTTTTGTTAGGCATAGCGTTGGGGTTAGAAGTAAGGGTTACTGTCAGTGTTAGGGTTGTAGGTAGGGTTACGGTTAGGGTTAGCGGTTTAGAATTAGGATTAGGGATTAGGTGTCACAGTGATGACTAGGAGATAGAGTTAGCAATATGGGATAGGGGTTGTTCTCAGGAAATGGGGTATGCATTAACGTTAGGATAAGAGGTTAAAGTTAGGCGCACGGTGAGGTTTACGTGTTAAGGGGAGAAATAGGAACAGGGTTGGGTGTTATGTTCAGGGTTAGGGTTATCTGTTAAAGGTATTGTTTATGCTTAGCGCACAGGCCCTGTCTGCATTAGGCGGCTGGGGGGAGTTTAGGGGGCTGGGATTGTACCCGGGAACCCACTCTATCATACTCTGGGTATGGGCCCGTGGGTTTCATGCAGGACACAGTGGTAGAGCCTCCTTTCACGCATGGCATGGGAGGATTGCAGGCTTTCTAAACTCTAAGAAAGCAAGAAGTCTGAGAATTCGATTTAGGGTTAGATTATGGTTAGGGTTAAGGATGAAGTTTAGTGTTAGGGTGAGGGCTTAGGGTTAGGGATCAGGGTTAGGGTTAAAGGTTACTCTTAGGTATAACGGTTACACTTTGGTTTAAGGTTGAGGTTTACGGTTAGGGTTAAGATGAGGGGTTAGGCTTTGGTACAGGGTTAGGGTTACGTGTTAGGTTTAGGGTTGAAGATTAGGATTAGGGTTAGGATTAAAGGTTAGCGTGAGATTTAACGCTTAGTGTTAAGGCTAAGAGTTAGGGTTTAGGGTTAGGGTTAGGGTTAGCGTTAGTTTTAGGGTTAGATTTATGTGCTATGGTTTGTGATAGAGGTTAGGGTTAGGTTTACTGGTCACGGTTAGGGTTACGTTTAGGGGGTAGCATTAGGGTTAGGGGAGGGTTAGGGTTAAGGGATAGGATTACGGTTAAGTGTTGGGCTTAGGTTTAGGGTTTAGTGTTAGGGTTAGCATTAAGGATTAGGGTTAGGGTCAGGGTTAAATGCTTGGGTGTGGGTAATGGTTAGGGTCAGGGTTAAGGTTCAAGGATAGGGTTAGTGTTAAGGGTTACGGGTAGGTTTAGGGTTCAGGGTTAGTGTTAGCATTAGGGCTTAAGGTTAGGATTAGGCGGTAGGTTAGATTTAGGGTTAGATCTAGGCGTTAGGGTAAGGGCTAGCGTTAGGGTTAAGAGATAGGGTTAGATTTAATGCTTAGAATTAGGGTTAGGGTTTGGGGTTAAAGTAAGTGTTAGGGGTTAGGTTTAAGGATCCAAGGTTAGGGTTATTTTTAGCTGTAGTGTTAGGGTTAGGGATAAGGGATCCCATTAGCATTAAGGGTCTTCCTTACTGTAGGGTTAAGGGTTAGGCTTAGAGTTAAAGTTTAAGGTTAGGGTCAGTGTTAAGATTTAGGGTGAGGGTTAACGGTTAGGGTAAAAGTTAAGCGTTAGGGTTAGGGTTAGTGATTAGGGTTTTTGGTTAGTGTTAGGGTTAGCGGTTAGGAGTTAGTGTTTTATGAAGGGGTATGGTTAGAATTAGGATTGGGGTTAGAGTTAGGGTGAGGTATAGGGGTTAGGTTTAGGGGTTAGTTTTAGGGTAAAAGGATAGGATTATGGTTACGGGTTGGGCTTAGGTTTAGGGTTAAAGTTTACTGCTGGGGTTAGGAATAGGGTTCAGGGTTAGCTTTAGGGGTTCTGGTTAGGGTTAGGTGTTAGGTTAGTGTCAGGGTTAGGTCTAGTCGTGAGGGTAAGGTTTAGGGTTAGCTTTAAGAGCTAGGGTTAGGTTTAATGGTTAGGATTAGGATTAGGGTTAATTGTTAGGGTAAGGCTTAGGGGTTACGGTGAAGGGTTAGGGTTAAGGGTTAGGGTTTTTGTTAGGCATAGCGTTGGGGTTAGAAGTAAGGGTTACTGTCAGTGTTAGGGTTGTAGGTAGGGTTACGGTTAGGGTTAGCGGTTTAGAATTAGGGTTAGGGATTAGGTGTCACAGTGATGACTAGGAGATAGGGTTAGAATTAATGGATGGGGTTGTTCTCAGGAAATGGGTTATGCATTAACGTTAGGATAAGAGGTTAAAGTTAGGCGCACGGTGAGGTTTACGTGTTAAGGGGAGAAATAGGAACAGGGTTGGGTGTTATGTTCAGGGTTAGGGTTATCTGTTAAAGGTATTGTTTATGCTTAGCGCACGGGCCCTGTCTGCATTAGGCGGGCGGGGGGAGTTTAAGGGGCTGGGATTGTACCCGGGAACCCACTCTATCATACTCTGGGTATGGGCCCGTGGGTTTCATGCAGGACACAGTGGTAGAGCCTCCTTTCACGCATGGCATGGGAGGATTGCAGGCTTTCTAAACTCTAAGAAAGCAAGATGTCTGAGAATTCGATTTAGGGTTAGGATTCTGGTTAGGGTTAAGGATGAAGTTTAGTGTTAGGGTGAGGGCTTAGGGTTAGGGATTAGGGTTAGGGTTAAAGGTTACTCTTAGGTTTAACGGTTACACTTTGGTTTAGGGTTGAGGTTTACGGTTAGGGTTAAGATGAGGGGTTAGGATTTGGTACAGGGTTAGGGTTAAGTGTTAGGTTTAGGGTTGAAGATTAGGATTAGGGTTAGGATTAAAGGTTAGCGTGAGAGTTAACGCTTAGAGTTAATGTTAAGAGTTAGGGTTTAGGTTTAGGGTTAGGGTTAGTTTTAGGGTTAGAGTTATGTGCTATGGTTTGTGTTAGAGGTTAGGGTTAGGTTTACTGGTCACGGTTAGGGTTACGTTTAGGGGTTAGCATTAGTTTTAGGGTTAGGGTTAAGGGATAGGATTAGGGATAAGTGTTGGGCTTAGTGTTAGGGCTTAGTGTTAGGGTTATCATTAAGGATTAGGTTAAGGTTAGGGTCAGTGTTAAGATTTAGGGTGAGCGTTAACGGTTAGGGTAAAGGTTAAACGTTAGGGTTAGGGATTAGTGATTAGGGTTTTTGGTTAGTGTTAGAGTTAGCGGTTAGGAGTTAGTGTTTTATGAAGGGGTATGGTTAGAATTAGGATTGGGGTTAGAGTTAGGGTGAGGTATAGGGGTTAGGTTTAGGGGTTAGTTTTAGGGTAAAAGTATAGGATTAGGGTTACGGGTTGGGCTTAGGTTTAGGGTTAAAGTTTACTGCTAGGGGTAGGGATAGGGTTCAGGGTTAGCTTTAGGGGTTCTGGTTAGGGTTAGGTGTTAGGTTAGTGTCAGGGTTAGGTCTAGTCGTGAGGGTAAGGTTTAGGGTTAGCTTTAAGAGCTAGGGTTAGGTTTAATGGTTAGGATTAGGATTAGGGTTAAGGGTTAGGGTAAGGCTTAGGGGTTAGGGTGAAGGGTTAGGGTCAAGGGTTAGGGTTTTTGTTAGGCATAGCGTTGGGGTTAGAAGTAAGGGTTACTGTCAGTGTTAGGGTTGTAGGTAGGGTTACGGTTAGGGTTAGCGGTTTAGAATTAGGATTAGGGATTAGGTGTCACAGTGATGACTAGGAGATAGAGTTAGCAATATGGGATAGGGGTTGTTCTCAGGAAATGGGGTATGCATTAACGTTAGGATAAGAGGTTAAAGTTAGGCGCACGGTGAGGTTTACGTGTTAAGGGGAGAAATAGGAACAGGGTTGGGTGTTATGTTCAGGGTTAGGGTTATCTGTTAAAGGTATTGTTTATGCTTAGCGCACAGGCCCTGTCTGCATTAGGCGGCTGGGGGGAGTTTAGGGGGCTGGGATTGTACCCGGGAACCCACTCTATCATACTCTGGGTATGGGCCCGTGGGTTTCATGCAGGACACAGTGGTAGAGCCTCCTTTCACGCATGGCATGGGAGGATTGCAGGCTTTCTAAACTCTAAGAAAGCAAGAAGTCTGAGAATTCGATTTAGGGTTAGATTATGGTTAGGGTTAAGGATGAAGTTTAGTGTTAGGGTGAGGGCTTAGGGTTAGGGATCAGGGTTAGGGTTAAAGGTTACTCTTAGGTATAACGGTTACACTTTGGTTTAAGGTTGAGGTTTACGGTTAGGGTTAAGATGAGGGGTTAGGCTTTGGTACAGGGTTAGGGTTACGTGTTAGGTTTAGGGTTGAAGATTAGGATTAGGGTTAGGATTAAAGGTTAGCGTGAGATTTAACGCTTAGTGTTAAGGCTAAGAGTTAGGGTTTAGGGTTAGGGTTAGGGTTAGCGTTAGTTTTAGGGTTAGAGTTATGTGCTATGGTTTGTGATAGAGGTTAGGGTTAGGTTTACTGGTCACGGTTAGGGTTACGTTTAGGGGGTAGCATTAGGGTTAGGGGAGGGTTAGGGTTAAGGGATAGGATTACGGTTAAGTGTTGGGCTTAGGTTTAGGGTTTAGTGTTAGGGTTAGCATTAAGGATTAGGGTTAGGGTCAGGGTTAAATGCTTGGGTGTGGGTAATGGTTAGGGTCAGGGTTAAGGTTCAAGGATAGGGTTAGTGTTAAGGGTTACGGGTAGGTTTAGGGTTCAGGGTTAGTGTTAGCATTAGGGCTTAAGGTTAGGATTAGGCGGTAGGTTAGATTTAGGGTTAGATCTAGGCGTTAGGGTAAGGGCTAGCGTTAGGGTTAAGAGATAGGGTTAGATTTAATGCTTAGAATTAGGGTTAGGGTTTGGGGTTAAAGTAAGTGTTAGGGGTTAGGTTTAAGGATCCAAGGTTAGGGTTATTTTTAGCTGTAGTGTTAGGGTTAGGGATAAGGGATCCCATTAGCATTAAGGGTCTTCCTTACTGTAGGGTTAAGGGTTAGGCTTAGAGTTAAAGTTTAAGGTTAGGGTCAGTGTTAAGATTTAGGGTGAGGGTTAACGGTTAGGGTAAAAGTTAAGCGTTAGGGTTAGGGTTAGTGATTAGGGTTTTTGGTTAGTGTTAGGGTTAGCGGTTAGGAGTTAGTGTTTTATGAAGGGGTATGGTTAGAATTAGGATTGGGGTTAGAGTTAGGGTGAGGTATAGGGGTTAGGTTTAGGGGTTAGTTTTAGGGTAAAAGGATAGGATTAGGGTTACGGGTTGGGCTTAGGTTTAGGGTTAAAGTTTACTGCTGGGGTTAGGAATAGGGTTCAGGGTTAGCTTTAGGGGTTCTGGTTAGGGTTAGGTGTTAGGTTAGTGTCAGGGTTAGGTCTAGTCGTGAGGGTAAGGTTTAGGGTTAGCTTTAAGAGCTAGGGTTAGGTTTAATGGTTAGGATTAGGATTAGGGTTAATTGTTAGGGTAAGGCTTAGGGGTTACGGTGAAGGGTTAGGGTTAAGGGTTAGGGTTTTTGTTAGGCATAGCGTTGGGGTTAGAAGTAAGGGTTACTGTCAGTGTTAGGGTTGTAGGTAGGGTTACGGTTAGGGTTAGCGGTTTAGAATTAGGGTTAGGGATTAGGTGTCACAGTGATGACTAGGAGATAGGGTTAGAATTAATGGATGGGGTTGTTCTCAGGAAATGGGTTATGCATTAACGTTAGGATAAGAGGTTAAAGTTAGGCGCACGGTGAGGTTTACGTGTTAAGGGGAGAAATAGGAACAGGGTTGGGTGTTATGTTCAGGGTTAGGGTTATCTGTTAAAGGTATTGTTTATGCTTAGCGCACGGGCCCTGTCTGCATTAGGCGGGCGGGGGGAGTTTAAGGGGCTGGGATTGTACCCGGGAACCCACTCTATCATACTCTGGGTATGGGCCCGTGGGTTTCATGCAGGACACAGTGGTAGAGCCTCCTTTCACGCATGGCATGGGAGGATTGCAGGCTTTCTAAACTCTAAGAAAGCAAGATGTCTGAGAATTAGATTTAGGGTTAGGATTCTGGTTAGGGTTAAGGATGAAGTTTAGTGTTAGGGTGAGGGCTTAGGGTTAGGGATTAGGGTTAGGGTTAAAGGTTACTCTTAGGTTTAACGGTTAAACTTTGGTTTAGGGTTGAGGTTTACGGTTAGGGTTAAGATGAGGGGTTAGGATTTGGTACAGGGTTAGGGTTAAGTGTTAGGTTTAGGGTTGAAGATTAGGATTAGGGTTAGGATTAAAGGTTAGCGTGAGAGTTAACGCTTAGAGTTAATGTTAAGAGTTAGGGTTTAGGTTTAGGGTTAGGGTTAGTTTTAGGGTTAGAGTTATGTGCTATGGTTTGTGTTAGAGGTTAGGGTTAGGTTTACTGGTCACGGTTAGGGTTACGTTTAGGGGTTAGCATTAGTTTTAGGGTTAGGGCTAAGGGATAGGATTAGGGATAAGTGTTGGGCTTAGTGTTAGGGCTTAGTGTTAGGGTTATCATTAAGGATTAGGTTAAGGTTAGGGTCAGTGTTAAGATTTAGGGTGAGCGTTAACGGTTAGGGTAAAGGTTAAACGTTAGGGTTAGGGATTAGTGATTAGGGTTTTTGGTTAGTGTTAGAGTTAGCGGTTAGGAGTTAGTGTTTTATGAAGGGGTATGGTTAGAATTAGGATTGGGGTTAGAGTTAGGGTGAGGTATAGGGGTTAGGATTAGGGGTTAGTTTTAGGTTAAAGGATAGGATTAGGGTTACGGGTTGGGCTTAGGTTTAGGGTTAAAGTTTACTGCTAGGGTTAGGGATACGGTTCAGGGTTAGCTTTAGGGGTTCTGGTTAGTGTTAGGTGTCAGGTTAGTGTCAGGGTTAGGTCTAGTCGTGAGGGTAAGGTTTAGGGTTAGCTTTAAGAGCTAGGGTTAGGTTTAATGGTTAGGATTAGGATTAGGGTTAAGGGTTAGGGTAAGGCTTAGGGGTTAGGGTGAAGGGTTAGGGTCAAGGGTTAGGGTTTTTGTTAGGCATAGCGTTGGGGTGAGAAGTAAGGGTTACTGTCATTGTTAGGGTTTTAGGTAGGGTTACGGTTAGGGTTAGCAGTTTAGAATTAGGGTTAGGGTTTAGGTGTCACAGTGTTGACTAGGAGATAGGGTTAGAATTATGGGATAGGGGTTGTTCTCAGGAAATGGGTTATGCATTAACGTTAGGATAAGAGGTTAAAGTTAGGCGCACGGAGAGGTTTACGTGTTAAGGGGAGAAATAGGAACAGGGTTGGGTGCTATGTTCAGGGTTAGGGTTATCTGTTAAAGGTATTGTTTATGCTTAGCGCATGGGCCCTGTCGGCATTAGGCGGGCGGGGGGAGTTTAGGGGGCTGGGATTGTACCCGGGAACCCACTCTATCATACTCTGGGTATGGGCCCGTGGGTTTCATGCAGGACACAGTGGTAGAGCCTCCTTTCACGCATGGCATGGGAGGATTGCAGGCTTTCTAAACTCTAAGAAAGCAAGAAGTCTGAGAATTAGATTTAGGGTTAGGATTCTGGTTAGGGTTAAGGATGAAGTTTAGTGTTAGGGTGAGGGCTTAGGGTTAGGGATTAGGGTTAGGGTTAAAAGTTACTCTTAGGTTTAACGGTTACACTTTGTTTTAGGGTTTAGGTTTACGGTTAGGATTAAGATGAGGGGTTAGAGTTTGGTACAGGGTTAGGGTTAAGTGTTAGGTTTAGGGTTGAAGGTTAGGATTAGGGTTAGGATTAAAGGTTAGCGTGAGAGTTAACGCTTAGTGTTAAGGTTAAGAGTTAGGGTTTAGGGTTAGGGTTAGGGTTAGTTTTAGGGTTAGAGTTATGTGCTATGGTTTGTGTTGGAGGTTAGGGTTAGGTTTACTGGTCATGGCTAGGGTTACGTTTAGGGGTTAGCATTAGGGTTAGGGTTAGGGTTAAGGGATAGGATTAGGGTTAAGTGTTGGGCTTAGGGTTAGGGTTTAGTGTTAAGGTTAGCATTAAGGATTAGGGTTAGGGTCAGGGTTAAATGCTTGGGTGCGGGTAATGGTTAGGGTCAGTGTTTAGGTTCACGGATAGGGTTAGTGTTAAGGGTTACGGGTAGGTTTAGGGTTCAGGGTTAGTGTTAGCATTAGGGCTTAAGGTTAGGATTAGGAGGTACGTTAGATTTAGTGTTAGATCTAGGCATTAGGGTAAGGGCTAGCGTTAGGGTTAAGAGATAGGGTTAGGTTTAATGCTTAGGATTAGGGTTAGGGTTTGGGGTTAAAGTAAGTGTTAGGGGTTAGGTTTAAGGATCAAAGGTTAGGGTTATTTTTAGCTGTAGTGTTAGGGCTAGGGATAAGTATCCCATTAGCATTAAGGGTCTTCCTTACTGTAGGGTTAAGGGTTAGGCTTAGAGTTAAAGGTTAAGGTTAGGGTCAGTGTTAAGATTTAGGGTGAGGGTTAACGGTCAGGGTAAAGGTTAAGCGTTAGGGTTAGGGATTAGTGATTAGGGTTTTTGGTTAGTGTTAGGGTTAGCGGTTAGGAGTTAGTGTTTTATGAAGGGGTATGGTTAGAATTAGGATTGGGGTTAGAGTTAGGGTGAGGTATAGGGGTTAGGTTTAGGGGTTAGTTTTAGGGTAAAAGTATAGGATTAGGGTTACGGGTTGGGCTTAGGTTTAGGGTTAAAGTTTACTGCTAGGGTTAGGGATAGGGTTCAGGGTTAGCTTTAGGGGTTCTGGTTAGGGTTAGGTGTTAGGTTAGTGTCAGGGTTAGGTCTAGTCGTGAGGGTAAGGTTTAGGGTTAGCTTTAAGAGCTAGGGTTAGGTTTAATGGTTAGGATTAGGATTAGGGTTAAGGGTTAGGGTAAGGCTTAGGGGTTAGGGTGAAGGGTTAGGTTCAAGGGTTAGGGTTTTTGTTAGGCATAGCGTTGGGGTTAGAAGTAAGGGTTACTGTCAGTGTTAGGGTTGTAGGTAGGGTTACAGTTAGGGTTAGCGGTTTAGAATTAGGGTTAGGGATTAGGTGTCACAGTGATGACTAGGAGATAGGGTTAGAATTATGGGATGGGGTTGTTCTCAGGAAATGGGTTATGCATTAACGTTAGGATAAGAGGTTAAAGTTAGGCGCACTGTGAGGTTTACGTGTTAAGGGGAGAAATAGGAACAGGGTTGGGTGTTATGTTCAGGGTTAGGGTTATCTGTTAAAGGTATTGTTTATGTTAGCGCACAGGCCCTGTCTGCATTAGGCGGCTGGGGGGATTTTAGGGGGCTGGGATTGTACCCGGGAACCCACTCTATCATACTCTGGGTATGGGCCCGTGGGTTTCATGCAGGACACAGTGGTAGAGCCTCCTTTCACGCATGGCATGGGAGGATTGCAGGCTTTCTAAACTCTAAGAAAGCAAGAAGTCTGAGAATTCGATTTAGGGTTAGATTATGGTTAGGGTTAAGGATGAAGTTTAGTGTTAGGGTGAGGGCTTAGGGTTAGGGATCAGGGTTAGGGTTAAAGGTTACTCTTAGGTATAACGGTTACACTTTGGTTTAGGGTTGAGGTTTACGGTTAGGGTTAAGATGAGGGGTTAGGCTTTGGTACAGGGTTAGGGTTAAGTGTTAGGTTTAGGGTTGAAGATTAGGATTAGGGTTAGGATTAAAGGTTAGCGTGAGATTTAACGCTTAGTGTTAAGGCTAAGAGTTAGGGTTTAGGGTTAGGGTTAGGGTTAGCGTTAGTTTTAGGGTTAGAGTTATGTGCTATGGTTTGTGATAGAGGTTAGGGTTAGGTTTACTGGTCACGGTTAGGGTTACGTTTAGGGGGTAGCATTAGGGTTAGGGGAGGGTTAGGGTTAAGGGATAGGATTACGGTTAAGTGTTGGGCTCAGGGTTAGGGATTAGTGTTACGGTTAGCATTAAGGATTAGGGTTAGGGTCAGGGTTAAATGCTTCGGTGTGGGTAATGGTTAGGGTCAGGGTTAAGGTTCAAGGATAGGGTTAGTGTTAAGGGTTACGGGTTGGTTTAGGGTTCAGGGTTAGTGTTAGCATTAGGGCTTAAGGTTAGGATTAGGCGGTAGGTTAGATTTAGGGTTAGATCTAGGCGTTAGGGTAAGGGCTAGCGTTAGGGTTAAGAGATAGGGTTAGATTTAATGCTTAGAATTAGGGTTAGGGTTTGGGGTTAAAGTAAGTGTTAGGGGTTAGGTTTAAGGATCAAAGGTTAGGGTTATTTTTACCTGTAGTGTTAGGGTTAGGGATAAGGGATCCCATTAGCATTAAGGGTCTTCCTTCCTGTAGGGTTAAGGGTTAGGCTTAGAGTTAAAGGTTAAGGTTAGGGTCAGTGTTAAGATTTAGGGTGAGGGTTAACGGTTAGGGTAAAAGTTAAGCGTTAGGGTTAGGGTTAGTGATTAGGGTTTTTGGTTAGTGTTAGGGTTAGCGGTTAGGAGTTAGTGTTTTATGAAGGGGTATGGTTAGAATTAGGATTGGGGTTAGAGTTAGGGTGAGGTATAGGGGTTAGGTTTAGGGGTTAGTTTTAGGGTAAAAGGAGAGGATTAGGGTTACGGGTTGGGCTTAGGTTTAGGGTTAAAGTTTACTGCTGGGGTTAGGAATAGGGTTCAGTGTTAGCTTTAGAGGTTCTGGTTAGGGTTAGGTGTTAGGTTAGTGTCAGGGTTAGGTCTAGTCGTGAGGGTAAGGTTTAGGGTTAGCTTTAAGAGCTAGGGTTAGGTTTAATGGTTAGGATTAGGATTAGGGTTAATTGTTAGGGTAAGACTTAGGGGTTACGGTGAAGGGTTAGGGTGAAGGGTTAGGGTTTTTGTTAGGCATAGCGTTGGGGTTAGAAGTAAGGGTTACTGTCAGTGTTAGGGTTGTAGGTAGGGTTACGGTTAGGGTTAGCGGTTTAGAATTAGGGTTAGGGATTAGGTGTCACAGTGATGACTAGGAGATAGGGTTAGAATTATGGGATGGGGTTGTTCTCAGGAAATGGGTTATGCATTAACGTTAGGATAAGAGGTTAAAGTTAGGCGCACGGTGAGGTTTACGTGTTAAGGGGAGAAATAGGAACAGGGTTGGGTGTTATGTTCAGGGTTAGGGTTATCTGTTAAAGGTATTGTTTATGTTAGCGCACAGGCCCTGTCTGCATTAGGCGGCTGGGGGGATTTTAGGGGGCTGGGATTGTACCCGGGAACCCACTCTATCATACTCTGGGTATGGGCCCGTGGGTTTCATGCAGGACACAGTGGTAGAGCCTCCTTTCACGCATGGCATGGGAGGATTGCAGGCTTTCTAAACTCTAAGAAAGCAAGAAGTCTGAGAATTCGATTTAGGGTTAGATTATGGTTAGGGTTAAGGATGAAGTTTAGTGTTAGGGTGAGGGCTTAGGGTTAGGGATCAGGGTTAGGGTTAAAGGTTACTCTTAGGTATAACGGTTACACTTTGGTTTAGGGTTGAGGTTTACGGTTAGGGTTAAGATGAGGGGTTAGGCTTTGGTACAGGGTTAGGGTTAAGTGTTAGGTTTAGGGTTGAAGATTAGGATTAGGGTTAGGATTAAAGGTTAGCGTGAGATTTAACGCTTAGTGTTAAGGCTAAGAGTTAGGGTTTAGGGTTAGGGTTAGGGTTAGCGTTAGTTTTAGGGTTAGAGTTATGTGCTATGGTTTGTGATAGAGGTTAGGGTTAGGTTTACTGGTCACGGTTAGGGTTACGTTTAGGGGGTAGCATTAGGGTTAGGGGAGGGTTAGGGTTAAGGGATAGGATTACGGTTAAGTGTTGGGCTCAGGGTTAGGGTTTAGTGTTACGGTTAGCATTAAGGATTAGGGTTAGGGTCAGGGTTAAATGCTTCGGTGTGGGTAATGGTTAGGGTCAGGGTTAAGGTTCAAGGATAGGGTTAGTGTTAAGGGTTACGGGTTGGTTTAGGGTTCAGGGTTAGTGTTAGCATTAGGGCTTAAGGTTAGGATTAGGCGGTACGTTAGATTTAGGGTTAGATCTAGGCGTTAGGGTAAGGGCTAGCGTTAGGGTTAAGAGATAGGGTTAGATTTAATGCTTAGAATTAGGGTTAGGGTTTGGGGTTAAAGTAAGTGTTAGGGGTTAGGTTTAAGGATCAAAGGTTAGGGTTATTTTTACCTGTAGTGTTAGGGTTAGGGATAAGGGATCCCATTAGCATTAAGGGTCTTCCTTCCTGTAGGGTTAAGGGTTAGGCTTAGAGTTAAAGGTTAAGGTTAGGGTCAGTGTTAAGATTTAGGGTGAGGGTTAACGGTTAGGGTAAAAGTTAAGCGTTAGGGTTAGGGTTAGTGATTAGGGTTTTTGGTTAGTGTTAGGGTTAGCGGTTAGGAGTTAGTGTTTTATGAAGGGGTATGGTTAGAATTAGGATTGGGGTTAGAGTTAGGGTGAGGTATAGGGGTTAGGTTTAGGGGTTAGTTTTAGGGTAAAAGGAGAGGATTAGGGTTACGGGTTGGGCTTAGGTTTAGGGTTAAAGTTTACTGCTGGGGTTAGGAATAGGGTTCAGTGTTAGCTTTAGAGGTTCTGGTTAGGGTTAGGTGTTAGGTTAGTGTCAGGGTTAGGTCTAGTCGTGAGGGTAAGGTTTAGGGTTAGCTTTAAGAGCTAGGGTTAGGTTTAATGGTTAGGATTAGGATTAGGGTTAATTGTTAGGGTAAGACTTAGGGGTTACGGTGAAGGGTTAGGGTGAAGGGTTAGGGTTTTTGTTAGGCATAGCGTTGGGGTTAGAAGTAAGGGTTACTGTCAGTGTTAGGGTTGTAGGTAGGGTTACGGTTAGGGTTAGCGGTTTAGAATTAGGGTTAGGGATTAGGTGTCACAGTGATGACTAGGAGATAGGGTTAGAATTATGGGATGGGGTTGTTCTCAGGAAATGGGTTATGCATTAACGTTAGGATAAGAGGTTAAAGTTAGGCGCACGCTGAGGTTTACGTGTTAAGGGGAGAAATAGGAACAGGGTTGGGTGTTATGTTCAGGGTTAGGGTTATCTGTTAAAGGTATTGTTTATGCTTAGCGCACGGACCCTGTCTGCATTAGGCGGGCGGGGGGAGTTTAGGGGGCTGGGATTGTACCCGGGAACCCACTCTATCATACTCTGGGTATGGGCCCGTGGGTTTCATGCAGGACACAGTGGTAGAGCCTCCTTTCACGCATGGCATGGGAGGATTGCAGGCTTTCTAAACTCTAAGAAAGCAAGAAGTCTGAGAATTAGATTTAGGGTTAGGATTATGGTTAGGGTTAAGCATGAAGTTTAGTGTTAGGGTGAGGGCTTACGGATAGGGATTAGGGTTAGGGTTAAAGGTTACTTTTAGGTTTAACGGTTACACTTTGTTTTAGGGTTTAGGTTTACGGTTAGGATTAAGATGAGGGGTTAGAGTTTGGTACAGGGTTAGGGTTAAGTGTTAGGTTTAGGGTTGAAGGTTAGGATTAGGGTTAGGATTAAAGGTTAGCGTGAGAGTTAACGCTTAGTGTTAAGGTTAAGAGTTAGGGTTTAGGGTTAGGGTTAGGGTTAGTTTTAGGGTTAGAGTTATGTGCTATGGTTTGTGTTAGAGTTTAGGGTTAGGTTTACTGGTCATGGTTAGGGTTACGTTTAGGGGTTAGCATTAGGGTTAGGGTTAGGGTTAGGGTTAGGGTTAAGGGATAGGATTAGGGTTAAGTGTTGGGCTTAGGGTTAGGGTTTAGTGTTAAGGTTAGCATTAAGGATTAGGGTTAGGGTCAGGGTTAAATGCTTGGGTGCGGGTAATGGTTAGGGTCAGGGTTTAGGTTCACGGATAGGGTTAGTGTTAAGGGTTACGGGTAGTTTAGGGTTCAGGGTTAGTGTTAGCATTAGGGCTTAAGGTTAGGATTAGGCGGTAGGTTAGATTTAGGGTTAGACCTAGGCGTTAGGGTAAGGGCTAGCGTTAGGGTTAAGAGATAGGGTTAGGTTTAATGCTTAGGATTAGGGTTAGGGTTTGGGGTTAAAGTAAGTGTTAGGGGTTAGGTTTAAGGATCCAAGGTTAGGGTTATTTTTAGCTGTAGTGTTAGGGTTAGGGATAAGGGATCCCATTAGCATTAAGGGTCTTCCTTACTGTAGGGTTAAGGGTTAGGCTTAGAGTTAAAGGTTAAGGTTAGGGTCAGTGTTAAGATTTAGGGTGAGGGTTAACGGTTAGGGTAAAGGTTAAGCGTTAGGGTTAGGGATTAGTGATTAGGGTTTTTGGTTAGTGTTAGGGTTAGCGGTTAGGAGTTAGTGTTTTATGAAGGGGTATGGTTAGAATTAGGATTGGGTTTAGAGTTAGGATGAGGTGTAGGGGTTAGGTTTAGGGGTTAGTTTTAGGGTAAAAGGATAGGATTAGGGTTACGGGTTGGGCTTAGGTTTAGGGTTAAAGTTTACTGCTAGGGTTAGGGATAGGGTTCAGGGTTAGCTTTAGGGGTTCTGGTTAGGGTTAGGTGTTAGGTTAGTGTCAGGGTTAGGTCTAGTCGTGAGGGTAATGTTTAGGGTTAGCTTTAAGAGCTAGGGTTAGGTTTAATGGTTAGGATTAGGATTCGGGTTAAGGGTTAGGGTAAGGCTTAGGGGTTAGGGTGAAGGGTTAGGGTCAAGGGTTAGGGTTTTTGTTAGGCATAGCGTTGGGGTTAGAAGTAAGGGTTACTGTCAGTGTTAGGGTTGTAGGTAGGCTTACGGTTAGGGTTAGCGGTTTAGAATTAGGGTTAGGGATTAGGTGTCACAGTGATGACTAGGAGATAGGGTTAGAATTATGGGATAGGGGTTGTTCTCAGGAAATGGGTTATGCATTAACGTTAGGATAAGAGGTTAAAGTTGGGCGCACGGTGAAGTTTACGTGTTAAGGGGAGAAATAGGAACAGGGTTGGGTGTTATGTTCAGGGTTAGGGTTATCTGTTAAAGGTATTGTTTATGCTTAGCGCACGGGCCCTGTCTGCATTAGGCGGGCGGGGGGCGTTTAGGGGGCTGGGATTGTACCCGGGAACCCACTCTATCATACTCTGGGTATGGGCCCGTGGGTTTCATGCAGGACACAGTGGTAGAGCCTCCTTTCACGCATGGCATGGGAGGATTGCAGGCTTTCTAAACTCTAAGAAAGCAAGAAGTCTGAGAATTAGATTTAGGGTTAGGATTCTGGTTAGGGTTAAGGATGAAGTTTAGTGTTAGGGTGAGGGCTTAGGGTTAGGGATTAGGGTTAGGGTTAAAGGTTACTCTTAGGTTTAACGGTTACACTTTGGTTTAGGGTTGAGGATAACGGTTACGGTTAAGATGAGGGGTTAGGGTTTGGTACAGGGTTAGGGTTAAGTGTTAGGTTTAGGGTTGAAGATTAGGATTAGGGTTAGGATTAAAGGTTAGCGTGAGAGTTAACGCTTAGGGTTAATGTTAAGAGTTAGGGTTTAGGGTTAGGGTTAGGGTTAGGGTTAGGGTTAGTTTTAGGGTTAGAGTTTTGTGCTATGGTTTGTGTTAGAGGTTAGGGTTAGGTTTACTGGTCACGGTTAGGGTTACGTTTAGGGGGTAGCATTAGGGTTAGGGATAGGGTTAAGGGATAGGATTAGGGTTAAGTGTTGGGCTTAGGGTTAGGGTTTAGTGTTAGGTTTATCATTAAGGATTAGGGTTAGAATCAGGGTTAAATGCTTGGGTGCGGGTAATGGTTAGGGTCAGGGTTAAGGTTGACGGATAGGGTTACTGTTAAGGGTTACGGGTAGGTTTAGGGTTCAGGGTTAGTGTTAGCATTAGTGCTTAGGTTAAGATTAGGCGGTAGTTTAGATTTAGGTTTAGATCTAGGCGTTAGGGTAAGGGCTAGCGTTAGGGTTAAGAGATAGGGTTAGGTTTAATGCTTAGGATTAGGGTTAGGGTTTGGAGTTAAAGAAAGTGTTAGGGATTAGGTTTAAGGATCCAAGGTTAGGGTTATTTTTAGCTGTAGTGTTAGGGTTAGGGATAAGGGATCCCATTAGCATTAAGGGTCTTCCTTACTGTAGGGTTAAAGGCTAGGCTTAGAGTTAAAGGTTAAGGTTAGGGTCAGTGTTAAGATTTAGGGTGAGGGTTAACGGTTAGGGTAAAGGTTAAGCGTTAGGGTTAGGGATTAGTGATTAGGGTTTTTGGTTAGTGTTAGGGTTAGCGGTTAGGAGTTAGTGTTTTATGAAGGGGTATGGTTAGAATTAGGATTGGGGTTAGAGTTAGGGTGAGGTATAGGGGTTAGGTTTAGGGGTTAGTTTTAGGGTAAAAGGATAGGATTAGGGTTACGGGTTGGGCTTAGGTTTAGGGTTAAAGTTTACTGCTGGGGTTAGGGATAGGGTTCAGGGTTAGCTTTAGGGGTTCTGGTTAAGGTTAGGTGTTAGGTTAGTGTCAGGGTTAGGTCTAGTCGTGAGGGTAAGGTTTAGGCTTAGCTTTAAGAGCTAGGGATAGCTTTAATGGTTAGGATTAGGATTAGGGTTAAGGGTTAGGGTAAGGCTTAGGGGTTAGGGTGAAGGGTTAGGGTCAAGGGTTAGGGTTTTTGTTAGGCATAGCGTTGGGGTTAGAAGTAAGGGTTACTGTCAGTGTTAGGGTTGTAGGTAGGGTTACGGTTAGGGTTAGAGGTTTAGAATTAGGGTTAGGGATTAGGTGTCACAGTGATGACTAGGAGATAGGGTTAGAATTATGGGATAGGGGTTCTTCTCAGGAAATGGGTTATGCATTAACGGTAGGATAAGAGGTTAAAGTTGGGCGCACGGTGAGGTTTACGTGTTAAGGGGAGAAATAGGAACAGGGTTGGGTGTTATGTTCAGGGTTAGGGTTATCTGTTAAAGGTATTGTTTATGCTTAGCGCACAGGCCCTGTCTGCATTAGGCGGGCGGGGGGAGTTTAGGGGGCTGGGATTGTACCCGGGAACCCACTCTATCATACTCTGGGTATGGGCCCGTGGGTTTCATGCAGGACACAGTGGTAGAGCCTCCTTTCACGCATGGCATGGGAGGATTGCAGGCTTTCTAAACTCTAAGAAAGCAAGAAGTCTGAGAATTAGATTTAGGGTTAGGATTCTGGTTAGGGTTAAGGATGAAGTTTAGTGTTAGGGTGAGGGCTTAGGGTTAGGGATTAGCTTAGGGTTAAAGGTTACTCTTAGGTTTAACAGTTACACTTTGGTTTAGGGTTGAGGTTTACGGTTAGGGTTAAGATGAGGGGTTAGGGTTTGGTACAGGGTTAGGGTTAAGTGTTAGGTTTAGGGTTGAAGATTAGGATTAGGGTTAGGATTAAAGGTTAGCGTGAGAGTTAACGCTTAGTGTTAAGGTTAAGCGTTAGGGTTTAGGGTTAGGGTTAGGGTTAGGGTTAGTTTTAGGGTTAGAGTTATGTGCTATGGTTTGTGTTAGAGGTTAGGGTTAGGTTTACTGGTCACGGTTAGGGTTACGTTTAGGGGGTAGCATTAGGGTTAGGGTTAGGGTTAAGGGATAGGATTAGGGATAAGTGTTGGGCTTAGGGTTAGAGTTTAGTGTTAGGTTTAGCATTAAGGATTAGGGTTACGGTCAGGGTTAAATGTTTGGGTGCGGGTAATGGTTAGGGTCAGGGTTAAGGTTCACGGATAGGGTTAGTGTTAAGGTTACGGGTAGGTTTAGGGTTCAGGGTTAGAGTTAGCATTAGGGCTTAAGGTTAAGATTAGGCGGTAGGTTAGATTTAGGGTTAGATCTAGGCGTTAGGGTAAGGGCTAGCGTTAGGGTTAAGAGATAGGGTTAGGTTTAATGCTTAGGATTAGGGTTAGGGTTTGGGGTTAAAGTAAGTGTTAGGGGTTAGGTTTAAGGATCCAAGGTTAGGGTTATTTTTAGCTGTCGTGTTAGGGTTTGGGATAAGGGATCCCATTAGCATTAAGGGTCTTCCTTACTGTAGGCTTAAGGGTTAGGCTTAGAGTTAAAGGTTAAGGTTAGGGTCAGTGTTAAGATTTAGGGTGAGGGTTAACGGTTAGGGTAAAGGTTAAGCGTTAGGGTTAGGGATTAGTGATTAGGGTTTTTGGTTAGTGTTAGGGTTAGCGGTTAGGAGTTAGTGTTTTATGAAGGGGTATGGTTAGAATTAGGATTGGGTTTAGAGTTAGGATGAGGTATAGGGGTTAGGTTTAGGGGTTAGTTTTAGGGTAAAAGGATAGGATTAGGGTTACGGGTTGGGCTTAGGTTTAGGGTTAAAGTTTACTGCTAGGGTTAGGGATAGGGTTCAGGGTTAGCTTTAGGGGTTCTGGTTAGGGTTAGGTGTTAGGTTAGTGTCAGGGTTAGGTCTAGTCGTGAGGGTAAGGTTTAGGGTTAGCTTTAAGAGCTAGGGTTAGGTTTAATGGTTAGGATTAGAATTCGGGTTAAGGGTTAGGGTAAGGCTTAGGGGTTAGGGTGAAGGGTTAGGGTCAAGGGTTAGGGTTTTTGTTAGGCATAGCGTTGGGGTTAGAAGTAAGGGTTACTGTCAGTGTTAGGGTTGTAGGTAGGGTTACGGTTAGGGTTAGCGGTTTAGAATTAGGATTAGGGATTAGGTGTCACAGTGATGACTAGGAGATAGGGTTAGAAATATGGGATAGGGGTTGTTTTCAGGAAATGGGTTATGCATTAACGTTAGGATAAGAGGATAAAGTTAGGCGCACGGTGAGGTTTACGTGTTAAGGGGAGAAATAGGAACAGGGTTGGGTGTTATGTTCAGGGTTAGGGTTATCTGTTAAAGGTATTGTTTATGCTTAGCGCACGGGCCCTGTCTGCATTAGGCGGGCGGGGGGAGTTTAGGGGGCTGGGATTGTACCCGGGAACCCACTCTATCATACTCTGGGTATGGGCCCGTGGGTTTCATGCAGGACACAGTGGTAGAGCCTCCTTTCACGCATGGCATGGGAGGATTGCAGGCTTTCTAAACTCTAAGAAAGCAAGAAGTCTGAGAATTAGATTTAGGGTTAGGATTCTGGTTAGGGTTAAGGATGAAGTTTAGTGTTAGGGTGAGGGCTTAGGTTTAGGGATTAGGGTTAGGGTTAAAGGTTACTCTTAGGTTTAACGGATACACTTTGGTTTAGGGTTGAGGTTTACGGTTAGGGTTAAGATGAGGGGTTAGGGTTTGGTACAGGGTTAGGGTTAAGTGTTAGGTTTAGGGTTGAAGATTAGGATTAGGGTTAGGATTAAAGGTTAGCGTGAGAGTTAACGCTTAGTGTTAAGGTTAAGAGTTAGGGTTTAGGGTTAGGGTTAGGGTTAGGGTTAGTTTTAGGGTTAGAGTTATGTGCTATGGTTTGTGTTAGAGGGTAGGGTTAGGTTTACTGGTCACGGTTAGGGTTACGTTTAGGGGGGTAGCATTAGGGTTAGGGTTAGGGTTAAGGGATAGGATTAGGGTTAAGTGTTGGGCTTAGGTTTAGGGTTTAGTGTTAGGTTTATCATTAAGGATTAGGGTTAGAATCAGGGTTAAATGCTTGGGTGCGGGTAATGGTTAGGGTCAGGGTTAAGGTTCACGGATAGGGTTAGTGTTAAGGGTTACGGGTAGGTTTAGGGTTCAGGGTTAGTGTTAGCATTAGGGCTTAAGGTTAGGATTAGGCGGTAGGTTAGATTTAGGGTTAGATCTAGGTGTTAGGGTAAGGGATAGCGTTAGGGTTAAGAGATAGGGTTACGTTTAATGCTTAGGATTAGGGTTAGGATTTGGGGTTAAAGTAAGTGTTAGGGGTTAGGTGTAAGGATCCAAGGTTAGGAATATTTTTGGCTGTAGTGTTAGGGTTAGGGATAAGGGATCCCATTAGCATTAAGGGTCTTCCTTACTGTAGGGTTAAGGGTTAGGCTTAGAGTTAAAGGTTAAGGTTAGGGTCAGTGTTAAGATTTAGGGTGAGGGTTAACGGTTAGGGTAAAGGTTAAGCGTTAGGGTTAGGGATTAGTGATTAGCGTTTTTGGTGAGTGTTAGGGTTAGCGGTTAGGAGTTAGTGTTTTATGAAGGGGTATGGTTAGAATTAGGATTGGGGTTAGAGTTAGGGTGAGGTATAGGGGTTAGGTTTAGGGGTTAGTTTTAGGGTAAAAGGATAGGATTAGGGTTACGGGTTGGGCTTAGGTTTAGGTTTAAAGTTTACTGCTAGGGTTAGGGATAGGGTTCAGCGTTAGCTTTAGGGGTTCTGGTTAGGGTTAGGTGTTAGGTTAGTGTCAGGGTTAGGTCTAGTCGTGAGGGTAAGGTTTAGGGTTAGCTTTAAGAGCTAGGGTTAGGTTTAATGGTTAGGATTAGGATTAGGGTTAAGGGTTAGGGTAAGGCTTAGGGGTTAGGGTGAAGGGTTAGGGTCAAGGGTTAGGATTTTTGTTAGCCATAGCGTTGGGGTTAGAAGTAAGGGTTACTGTCAGTGTTAGGGTTGTAGGTAGGGTTACGGTTAGGGTTAGCGGTTTAGAATTAGGATTAGGGATTAGGTGTCACAGTGATGACTAGGAGATAGGGTTAGAAATATGGGATAGGGGTTGTTCTCAGGAAATGGGTTATGCATTAACGTTAGGATAAGAGGATAAAGTTAGGCGCACGGTGAGGTTTACGTGTTAAGGGGAGAAATAGGAACAGGGTTGGGTGTTATGTTCAGGGTTAGGGTTATCTGTTAAAGGTATTGTTTATGCTTAGCGCACGGGCCCTGTCTGCATTAGGCGGGCGGGGGGAGTTTAGAGGGCTGGGATTGTACCCGGGAACCCACTCTATCATACTCTGGGTATTGGCCCGTGGGTTTCATGCAGGACACAGTGGTAGAGCCTCCTTTCACGCATGGCATGGGAGGATTGCAGGCTTTCTAAACTCTAAGAAAGCAAGAAGTCTGAGAATTAGATTTAGGGTTAGGATTCTGGTTAGGGTTAAGGATGAAGTTTAGTGTTAGGGTGAGGGCTTAGGGTTAGGGATTAGGGTTAGGGTTAAAGGTTACTCTTAGGTTTAACGGTTACACTTTGGTTTAGGGTTGAAGTTTACGGTTAGGGTTAAGATGAGGGGTTAGGGTTTGGTACAGGATTAGGGTTAAGTGTTAGGTTTAGGATTGAAGATAAGGATTAGGGTTAGGATTAAAGGTTGCGTGAGAGTTAACGCTTAGGGTTAAGGTTAAGAGTTAGGGTTTAGGGTTAGTGTTAGGGTTAGTTTTAGGGTTAGAGTTATGTGCTATGGTTTGTGTTAGAGGTTAGGGTTAGGTTTACTGGTCACGGTTAGGGTTACGTTTAGGGGGTAGCATTAGGGTTAGGGTTAGGGTTAAGGGATAGGATTAGGGATAAGTGTTGGGCTTAGGGTTAGAGTTTAGTGTTAGGTTTAGCATTAAGGATTAGGGTTACGGTCAGGGTTAAATGTTTGGGTGCGGGTAAAGGTTAGGGTCAGGGTTAAGGTTCACGGATAGGGTTAGTGTTAAGGTTACGGGTAGGTTTAGGGTTCAGGGTTAGAGTTAGCATTAGGGCTTAAGGTTAAGATTAGGCGGTAGGTTAGATTTAGGGTTAGATCTAGGCGTTAGGGTAAGGGCTAGCGTTAGGGTTAAGAGATAGGGTTAGGTTTAATGCTTAGGATTAGGGTTAGGGTTTGGGGTTAAAGTAAGTGTTAGGGGTTAGGTTTAAGGATCCAAGGTTAGGGTTATTTTTAGCTGTCGTGTTAGGGTTTGGGATAAGGGATCCCATTAGCATTAAGGGTCTTCCTTACTGTAGGGTTAAGGGTTAGGCTTAGAGTTAAAGGTGAAGGTTAGGGTCAGTGTTAAGATTTAGGGTGAGGGTTAACGGTTAGGGTAAAGGTTAAGCGTTAGGGTTAGGGATTAGTGATTAGGGTTTTTGGTTAGTGTTAGGGTTAGCGGTTAGGAGTTAGTGTTTTATGAAGGGGTATGGTTAGAATTAGGATTGGGTTTAGAGTTAGGATGAGGTATAGGGGTTAGGTTTAGGGGTTAGTTTTAGGGTAAAAGGATAGGATTAGGGTTACGGGTTGGGCTTAGGTTTAGGGTTAAAGTTTACTGCTAGGGTTAGGGATAGGGTTCAGGGTTAGCTTTAGGGGTTCTGGTTAGGGTTAGGTGTTAGGTTAGTGTCAGGGTTAGGTCTAGTCGTGAGGGTAAGGTTTAGGGTTAGCTTTAAGAGCTAGGGTTAGGTTTAATGGTTAGGATTAGAATTCGGGTTAAGGGTTAGGGTAAGGCTTAGGGGTTAGGGTGAAGGGTTAGGGTCAAGGGTTAGGGTTTTTGTTAGGCATAGCGTTGGGGTTAGAAGTAAGGGTTACTGTCAGTGTTAGGGTTGTAGGTAGGGTTACGGTTAGGGTTAGCGGTTTAGAATTAGGATTAGGGATTAGGTGTCACAGTGATGACTAGGAGATAGGGTTAGAAATATGGGATAGGGGTTGTTTTCAGGAAATGGGTTATGCATTAACGTTAGGATAAGAGGATAAAGTTAGGCGCACGGTGAGGTTTACGTGTTAAGGGGAGAAATAGGAACAGGGTTGGGTGTTATGTTCAGGGTTAGGGTTATCTGTTAAAGGTATTGTTTATGCTTAGCGCACGGGCCCTGTCTGCATTAGGCGGGCGGGGGGAGTTTAGGGGGCTGGGATTGTACCCGGGAACCCACTCTATCATACTCTGGGTATGGGCCCGTGGGTTTCATGCAGGACACAGTGGTAGAGCCTCCTTTCACGCATGGCATGGGAGGATTGCAGGCTTTCTAAACTCTAAGAAAGCAAGAAGTCTGAGAATTAGATTTAGGGTTAGGATTCTGGTTAGGGTTAAGGATGAAGTTTAGTGTTAGGGTGAGGGCTTAGGTTTAGGGATTAGGGTTAGGGTTAAAGGTTACTCTTAGGTTTAACGGATACACTTTGGTTTAGGGTTGAGGTTTACGGTTAGGGTTAAGATGAGGGGTTAGGGTTTGGTACAGGGTTAGGGTTAAGTGTTAGGTTTAGGGTTGAAGATTAGGATTAGGGTTAGGATTAAAGGTTAGCGTGAGAGTTAACGCTTAGTGTTAAGGTTAAGAGTTAGGGTTTAGGGTTAGGGTTAGGGTTAGGGTTAGTTTTAGGGTTAGAGTTATGTGCTATGGTTTGTGTTAGAGGGTAGGGTTAGGTTTACTGGTCACGGTTAGGGTTACGTTTAGGGGGGTAGCATTAGGGTTAGGGTTAGGGTTAAGGGATAGGATTAGGGTTAAGTGTTGGGCTTAGGTTTAGGGTTTAGTGTTAGGTTTATCATTAAGGATTAGGGTTAGAATCAGGGTTAAATGCTTGGGTGCGGGTAATGGTTAGGGTCAGGGTTAAGGTTCACGGATAGGGTTAGTGTTAAGGGTTACGGGTAGGTTTAGGGTTCAGGGTTAGTGTTAGCATTAGGGCTTAAGGTTAGGATTAGGCGGTAGGTTAGATTTAGGGTTAGATCTAGGTGTTAGGGTAAGGGATAGCGTTAGGGTTAAGAGATAGGGTTACGTTTAATGCTTAGGATTAGGGTTAGGATTTGGGGTTAAAGTAAGTGTTAGGGGTTAGGTGTAAGGATCCAAGGTTAGGAATATTTTTGGCTGTAGTGTTAGGGTTAGGGATAAGGGATCCCATTAGCATTAAGGGTCTTCCTTACTGTAGGGTTAAGGGTTAGGCTTAGAGTTAAAGGTTAAGGTTAGGGTCAGTGTTAAGATTTAGGGTGAGGGTTAACGGTTAGGGTAAAGGTTAAGCGTTAGGGTTAGGGATTAGTGATTAGCGTTTTTGGTGAGTGTTAGGGTTAGCGGTTAGGAGTTAGTGTTTTATGAAGGGGTATGGTTAGAATTAGGATTGGGGTTAGAGTTAGGGTGAGGTATAGGGGTTAGGTTTAGGGGTTAGTTTTAGGGTAAAAGGATAGGATTAGGGTTACGGGTTGGGCTTAGGTTTAGGTTTAAAGTTTACTGCTAGGGTTAGGGATAGGGTTCAGCGTTAGCTTTAGGGGTTCTGGTTAGGGTTAGGTGTTAGGTTAGTGTCAGGGTTAGGTCTAGTCGTGAGGGTAAGGTTTAGGGTTAGCTTTAAGAGCTAGGGTTAGGTTTAATGGTTAGGATTAGGATTAGGGTTAAGGGTTAGGGTAAGGCTTAGGGGTTAGGGTGAAGGGTTAGGGTCAAGGGTTAGGATTTTTGTTAGCCATAGCGTTGGGGTTAGAAGTAAGGGTTACTGTCAGTGTTAGGGTTGTAGGTAGGGTTACGGTTAGGGTTAGCGGTTTAGAATTAGGATTAGGGATTAGGTGTCACAGTGATGACTAGGAGATAGGGTTAGAAATATGGGATAGGGGTTGTTCTCAGGAAATGGGTTATGCATTAACGTTAGGATAAGAGGATAAAGTTAGGCGCACGGTGAGGTTTACGTGTTAAGGGGAGAAATAGGAACAGGGTTGGGTGTTATGTTCAGGGTTAGGGTTATCTGTTAAAGGTATTGTTTATGCTTAGCGCACGGGCCCTGTCTGCATTAGGCGGGCGGGGGGAGTTTAGAGGGCTGGGATTGTACCCGGGAACCCACTCTATCATACTCTGGGTATTGGCCCGTGGGTTTCATGCAGGACACAGTGGTAGAGCCTCCTTTCACGCATGGCATGGGAGGATTGCAGGCTTTCTAAACTCTAAGAAAGCAAGAAGTCTGAGAATTAGATTTAGGGTTAGGATTCTGGTTAGGGTTAAGGATGAAGTTTAGTGTTAGGGTGAGGGCTTAGGGTTAGGGATTAGGGTTAGGGTTAAAGGTTACTCTTAGGTTTAACGGTTACACTTTGGTTTAGGGTTGAAGTTTACGGTTAGGGTTAAGATGAGGGGTTAGGGTTTGGTACAGGATTAGGGTTAAGTGTTAGGTTTAGGATTGAAGATAAGGATTAGGGTTAGGATTAAAGGTTGCGTGAGAGTTAACGCTTAGGGTTAAGGTTAAGAGTTAGGGTTTAGGGTTAGTGTTAGGGTTAGTTTTAGGGTTAGAGTTATGTGCTATGGTTTGTGTTAGAGGTTAGGGTTAGGTTTACTGGTCACGGTTAGGGTTACGTTTAGGGGGTAGCATTAGGGTTAGGGTTAGGGTTAAGGGATAGGATTAGGGATAAGTGTTGGGCTTAGGGTTAGAGTTTAGTGTTAGGTTTAGCATTAAGGATTAGGGTTACGGTCAGGGTTAAATGTTTGGGTGCGGGTAAAGGTTAGGGTCAGGGTTAAGGTTCACGGATAGGGTTAGTGTTAAGGTTACGGGTAGGTTTAGGGTTCAGGGTTAGAGTTAGCATTAGGGCTTAAGGTTAAGATTAGGCGGTAGGTTAGATTTAGGGTTAGATCTAGGCGTTAGGGTAAGGGCTAGCGTTAGGGTTAAGAGATAGGGTTAGGTTTAATGCTTAGGATTAGGGTTAGGGTTTGGGGTTAAAGTAAGTGTTAGGGGTTAGGTTTAAGGATCCAAGGTTAGGGTTATTTTTAGCTGTCGTGTTAGGGTTTGGGATAAGGGATCCCATTAGCATTAAGGGTCTTCCTTACTGTAGGGTTAAGGGTTAGGCTTAGAGTTAAAGGTGAAGGTTAGGGTCAGTGTTAAGATTTAGGGTGAGGGTTAACGGTTAGGGTAAAGGTTAAGCGTTAGGGTTAGGGATTAGTGATTAGGGTTTTTGGTTAGTGTTAGGGTTAGCGGTTAGGAGTTAGTGTTTTATGAAGGGGTATGGTTAGAATTAGGATTGGGTTTAGAGTTAGGATGAGGTATAGGGGTTAGGTTTAGGGGTTAGTTTTAGGGTAAAAGGATAGGATTAGGGTTACGGGTTGGGCTTAGGTTTAGGGTTAAAGTTTACTGCTAGGGTTAGGGATAGGGTTCAGGGTTAGCTTTAGGGGTTCTGGTTAGGGTTAGGTGTTAGGTTAGTGTCAGGGTTAGGTCTAGTCGTGAGGGTAATGTTTAGGGTTAGCTTTAAGAGCTAGGGTTAGGTTTAATGGTTAGGATTAGGATTCGGGTTAAGGGTTAGGGTAAGGCTTAGGGGTTAGGGTGAAGGGTTAGGGTCAAGGGTTAGGGTTTTTGTTAGGCATAGCGTTGGGGTTAGAAGTAAGGGTTACTGTCAGTGTTAGGGTTGTAGGTAGGCTTACGGTTAGGGTTAGCGGTTTAGAATTAGGGTTAGGGATTAGGTGTCACAGTGATGACTAGGAGATAGGGTTAGAATTATGGGATAGGGGTTGTTCTCAGGAAATGGGTTATGCATTAACGTTAGGATAAGTGGTTAAAGTTGGGCGCACGGTGAAGTTTACGTGTTAAGGGGAGAAATAGGAACAGGGTTGGGTGTTATGTTCAGGGTTAGGGTTATCTGTTAAAGGTATTGTTTATGCTTAGCGCACGGGCCCTGTCTGCATTAGGCAGGTGGGGGGAGTTTAGGGGGCTGGGATTGTACCCGGGAACCCACTCTATCATACTCTGGGTATGGGCCCGTGGGTTTCATGCAGGACACAGTGGTAGAGCCTCCTTTCACGCATGGCATGGGAGGATTGCAGGCTTTCTAAACTCTAAGAAAGCAAGAAGTCTGAGAATTAGATTTAGGGTTAGGATTCTGGTTAGGGTTAAGGATGAAGTTTAGTGTTAGGGTGAGGGCTTTGGGTTAGGGATTAGCGTTAGGGTTAAAGGTTACTCTTAGGTTTAACGGTTACACTTTGGTTTAGGGTTGAGGATAACGGTTACGGTTAAGATGAGGGGTTAGGGTTTGGTACAGGGTTAGGGTTAAGTGTTAGGTTTAGGGTTGAAGATTAGGATTAGGGTTAGGATTAAAGGTTAGCGTGAGAGTTAACGCTTAGGGTTAAGGTTAAGAGTTAGGGTTTAGGGTTAGGGTTAGGGTTAGGGTTAGTTTTAGGGTTAGAGTTTTGTGCTATGGTTTGTGTTAGAGGTTAGGGTTAGGTTTACTGGTCACGGTTAGGGTTACGTTTAGGGGGTAGCATTAGGGTTAGCGATAGGGTTAAGGGATAGGATTAGGGTTAAGTGTTGGGCTTAGGGTTAGGGTTTAGTGTTAGGTTTATCATTAAGGATTAGGGTTAGAATCAGGGTTAAATGCTTGGGTGCGGGTAATGGTTAGGGTCACGGTTAAGGTTCACGGATAGGGTTAGTGTTAAGGGTTACGGGTAGGTTTAGGGTTCAGGGTTAGTGTTAGCATTAGTGCTTAGGTTAAGATTAGGCGGTAGTTTGGATTTAGGTTTAGATCTAGGCGTTAGGGTAAGGGCTAGCGTTAGGGTTAAGAGATAGGGTTAGGTTTAATGCTTAGGATTAGGGTTAGGGTTTGGAGTTAAAGAAAGTGTTAGGGGTTAGGTTTAAGGATCCAAGGTTAGGGTTATTTTTAGCTGTAGTGTTAGGGTTAGGGATAAGGGATCCCATTAGCATTAAGGGTCTTCCTTACTGTAGGGTTAAAGGCTAGGCTTAGAGTTAAAGGTTAAGGTTAGGGTCAGTGTTAAGATTTAGGGTGAGGGTTAACAGTTAGGGTAAAGGTTAAGCGTTAGGGTTAGGGATTAGTGATTAGGGTTTTTGGTTAGTGTTAGGGTTAGCGGTTAGGAGTTAGTGTTTTATGAAGGGGTATGGTTAGAATTAGGATTGGGGTTAGAGTTAGGGTGAGGTATAGGGGTTAGGTTTAGGGGTTAGTTTTAGGGTAAAAGGATAGGATTAGGGTTACGGGTTGGGCTTAGGTTTAGGGTTAAAGTTTACTGCTGGGGTTAGGGATAGGGTTCAGGGTTAGCTTTAGGGGTTCTGGTTAAGGTTAGGTGTTAGGTTAGTGTCAGGGTTAGGTCTAGTCGTGAGGGTAAGGTTTAGGCTTAGCTTTAAGAGCTAGGGTTAGGTTTAATGGTTAGGATTAGGATTAGGATTAAGGGTTAGGGTAAGGCTTAGGGGTTAGGGTGAAGGGTTAGGGTCAAGGGTTAGGGTTTTTGTTAGGCATAGCGTTGGGGTTAGAAGTAAGGGTTACTGTCAGTGTTAGGGTTGTAGGTAGGGTTACGGTTAGGGTTAGCGGTTTAGAATTAGGGTTAGGGATTAGGTGTCACAGTGATGACTAGGAGATAGGGTTAGAATTATGGGATAGGGGTTCTTCTCAGGAAATGGGTTATGCATTAACGGTAGGATAAGAGGTTAAAGTTGGGCGCACGGTGAGATTTACGTGTTAAGGGGAGAAATAGTAACAGGGTTGGGTGTTATGTTCAGGGTTAGGGTTATCTGTTAAAGGTATTGTTTATGCTTAGCGCACAGGCCCTGTCTGCATTAGGCGGGCGGGGGGAGTTTAGGGGGCTGGGATTGTACCCGGGAACCCACTCTATCATACTCTGGGTATGGGCCCGTGGGTTTCATGCAGGACACAGTGGTAGAGCCTCCTTTCACGCATGGCATGGGAGGATTGCAGGCTTTCTAAACTCTAAGAAAGCAAGAAGTCTGAGAATTAGATTTAGGGTTAGGATTCTGGTTAGGGTTAAGGATGAAGTTTAGTGTTAGGGTGAGGGCTTAGGGTTAGGGATTAGCTTAGGGTTAAAGGTTACTCTTAGGTTTAACAGTTACACTTTGGTTTAGGGTTGAGGTTTACGGTTAGGGTTAAGATGAGGGGTTAGGGTTTGGTACAGGGTTAGGGTTAAGTGTTAGGTTTAGGGTTGAAGATTAGGATTAGGGTTAGGATTAAAGGTTAGCGTGAGAGTTAACGCTTAGTGTTAAGGTTAAGCGTTAGGGTTTAGGGTTAGGATTAGGGTTAGGGTTAGTTTTAGGGTTAGAGTTATGTGCTATGGTTTGTGTTAGAGGTTAGGGTTAGGTTTACTGGTCACGGTTAGGGTTACGTTTAGGGGGTAGCATTAGGGTTAGGGTTAGGGTTAAGGGATAGGATTAGGGATAAGTGTTGGGCTTAGGGTTAGAGTTTAGTGTTAGGTTTAGCATTAAGGATTAGGGTTACGGTCAGGGTTAAATGTTTGGGTGCGGGTAATGGTTAGGGTAAGGGTTAAGGTTCACGGATAGGGTTAGTGTTAAGGTTACGGGTAGGTTTAGGGTTCAGGGTTAGAGTTAGCATTAGGGCTTAAGGTTAAGATTAGGCGGTAGGTTAGATTTAGGGTTAGATCTAGGCGTTAGGGTAAGGGCTAGCGTTAGGGTTAAGAGATAGGGTTAGGTTTAATGCTTAGGATTAGGGTTAGGGTTTGGGGTTAAAGTAAGTGTTAGGGGTTAGGTTTAAGGATCCAAGGTTAGGGTTATTTTTAGCTGTCGTGTTAGGGTTTGGGATAAGGGATCCCATTAGCATTAAGGGTCTTCCTTACTGTAGGGTTAAGGGTTAGGCTTAGAGTTAAAGGTTAAGGTTAGGGTCAGTGTTAAGATTTAGGGTGAGGGTTAACAGTTAGGGTAAAGGTTAAGCGTTAGGGTTAGGGATTAGTGATTAGGGTTTTTGGTTAGTGTTAGGGTTAGCGGTTAGGAGTTAGTGTTTTATGAAGGGGTATGGTTAGAATTAGGATTGGGTTTAGAGTTAGGATGAGGTACAGGGGTTAGGTTTAGGGGTTAGTTTTAGGGTAAAAGGATAGGATTAGGGTTACGGGTTGGGCTTAGGTTTAGGGTTAAAGTTTACTGCTAGGGTTAGGGATAGGGTTCAGGGTTAGCTTTAGGGGTTCTGGTTAGGGTTAGGTGTTAGGTTAGTGTCAGGGTTAGGTCTAGTCGTGAGGGTAAGGTTTAGGGTTAGCTTTAAGAGCTAGGGTTAGGTTTAATGGTTAGGATTAGAATTCGGGTTAAGGGTTAGGGTAAGGCTTAGGGGTTAGGGTGAAGGGTTAGGGTCAAGGGTTAGGGTTTTTGTTAGGCATAGCGTTGGGGTTAGAAGTAAGGGTTACTGTCAGTGTTAGGGTTGTAGGTAGGGTTACGGTTAGGGTTAGCGGTTTAGAATTAGGATTAGGGATTAGGTGTCACAGTGATGACTAGGAGATAGGGTTAGAAATATGGGATAGGGGTTGTTTTCAGGAAATGGGTTATGCATTAACGTTAGGATAAGAGGTTAAAGTTAGGCGCACGGTGAGGTTTACGTGTTAAGGGGAGAAATAGGAACAGGGTTGGGTGTTATGTTCAGGGTTAGGGTTATCTGTTAAAGGTATTGTTTATGCTTAGCGCACGGGCCCTGTCTGCATTAGGCGGGCGGGGGGAGTTTAGGGTGCTGGGATTGTACCCGGGAACCCACTCTATCATACTCTGGGTATGGGCCCGTGGGTTTCATGCAGGACACAGTGGTAGAGCCTCCTTTCACGCATGGCATGGGAGGATTGCAGGCTTTCTAAACTCTAAGAAAGCAAGAAGTCTGAGAATTAGATTTAGGGTTAGGATTCTGGTTAGGGTTAAGGATGAAGTTTAGTGTTAGGGTGAGGGCTTAGGTTTAGGGATTAGGGTTAGGGTTAAAGGTTACTCTTAGGTTTAACGGATACACTTTGGTTTAGGGTTGAGGTTTACGGTTAGGGTTAAGATGAGGGGTTAGGGTTTGGTACAGGGTTAGGGTTAAGTGTTAGGTTTAGGGTTGAAGATTAGGATTAGGGTTAGGATTAAAGGTTAGCGTGAGAGTTAACGCTTAGTGTTAAGGTTAAGAGTTAGGGTTTAGGGTTAGGGTTAGGGTTAGGGTTAGTTTTAGGGTTAGAGTTATGTGCTATGGTTTGTGTTAGAGGGTAGGGTTAGGTTTACTGGTCACGGTTAGGGTTACGTTTAGGGGGGTAGCATTAGGGTTAGGGTTAGGGTTAAGGGATAGGATTAGGGTTAAGTGTTGGGCTTAGGTTTAGGGTTTAGTGTTAGGTTTATCATTAAGGATTAGGGTTAGAATCAGGGTTAAATGCTTGGGTGCGGGTAATGGTTAGGGTCAGGGTTAAGGTTCACGGATAGGGTTAGTGTTAAGGGTTACGGGTAGGTTTAGGGTTCAGGGTTAGTGTTAGCATTAGGGCTTAAGGTTAGGATTAGGCGGTAGGTTAGATTTAGGGTTAGATCTAGGCATTAGGGTAAGGGCTAGCGTTAGGGTTAAGAGATAGGGTTACGTTTAATGCTTAGGATTAGGGTTAGGATTTGGGGTTAAAGTAAGTGTTAGGGGTTAGGTGTAAGGATCCAAGGTTAGGAATATTTTTGGCTGTAGTGTTAGGGTTAGGGATAAGGGATCCCATTAGCATTAAGGGTCTTCCTTACTGTAGGGTTAAGGGTTAGGCTTAGAGTTAAAGGTTAAGGTTAGGGTCAGTGTTAAGATTTAGGGTGAGGGTTAACGGTTAGGGTAAAGGTTAAGCGTTAGGGTTAGGGATTAGTGATTAGGGTTTTTGGTTAGTGTTAGGGTTAGCGGTTAGGAGTTAGTGTTTTATGAAGGGGTATGCTTAGAATTAGGATTGGGGTTAGAGTTAGGGTGAGGTATAGGGGTTAGGTTTAGGGGTTAGTTTTAGGGTAAAAGGATAGGATTAGGGTTACGGGTTGGGCTTAGGTTTAGGTTTAAAGTTTACTGCTAGGGTTAGGGATAGGGTTCAGCGTTAGCTTTAGGGGTTCTGGTTAGGGTTAGGTGTTAGGTTAGTGTCAGGGTTAGGTCTAGTCGTGAGGGTAAGGTTTAGGGTTAGCTTTAAGAGCTAGGGTTAGGTTTAATGGTTAGGATTAGGATTAGGGTTAAGGGTTAGGGTAAGGCTTAGGGGTTAGGGTGAAGGGTTAGGGTCAAGGGTTAGGATTTTTGTTAGGCATAGCGTTGGGGTTAGAAGTAAGGGTTACTGTCAGTGTTAGGGTTGTAGGTAGGGTTACGGTTAGGGTTAGCGGTTTAGAATTAGGATTAGGGATTAGGTGTCACAGTGATGACTAGGAGATAGGGTTAGAAATATGGGATAGGGGTTGTTCTCAGGAAATGGGTTATGCATTAACGTTAGGATAAGAGGATAAAGTTAGGCGCACGGTGAGGTTTACGTGTTAAGGGGAGAAATAGGAACAGGGTTGGGTGTTATGTTCAGGGTTAGGGTTATCTGTTAAAGGTATTGTTTATGCTTAGCGCACGGGCCCTGTCTGCATTAGGCGGGCGGGGGGAGTTTAGGGGGCTGGGATTGTACCCGGGAACCCACTCTATCATACTCTGGGTATGGGCCCGTGGGTTTCATGCAGGACACAGTGGTAGAGCCTCCTTTCACGCATGGCATGGGAGGATTGCAGGCTTTCTAAACTCTAAGAAAGCAAGAAGGCTGAGAATTAGATTTAGGGTTAGGATTCTGGTTAGGGTTAAGGATGAAGTTTAGTGTTAGGGTGAGGGCTTAGGGTTAGGGATTAGGGTTAGGGTTAAAGGTTACTCTTAGGTTTAACGGTTACACTTTGGTTTAGGGTTGAGGTTTACGGTTAGGGTTAAGATGAGGGGTTAGGGTTTGGTACAGGATTAGGGTTAAGTGTTAGGTTTAGGGTTGAAGATTAGGATTAGGGTTAGGATTAAAGGTTGCGTGAGAGTTAACGCTTAGGGTTAAGGTTAAGAGTTAGGGTTTAGGGTCAGGGTTAGGGTTAGTTTTAGGGTTAGAGTTATGTGCTATGGTTTGTGTTAGAGGTTAGGGTTAGGTTTACTGGTCAAGGTTAGGGTTACGTTTAGGGGTTAGTATTAGGGTTAGGCTTCGGGTTAGGGATAAGGGATAGGATTAGGTTTAAGTGTTGGGCTTAGGGTTAGTGTTTATTGTTAAGGTTAGCATTAAATATTAGGGTTAGGGTCAGGGTTAAATACTTGGGTGCGGGTAATGGTTAGGGTCAGGGTTTAGGTTCACGGATAGGGTTAGTGTTAAGGGTTACGGGTAGGTTTAGGGTTCAGGGTTAGTGTTAGCATTAGGGCTTAAGCTTAGGATTAGGCGGTAGGTTAGATTTAGGGTTAGATCTAGGCGTTAGGGTAAGGGCTAGCGTTAGGGTTAAGAGATAGAGTTAGGTTTAATGCTTAGGATTAGGGTTAGGGTTTGGGGTTAAAGTAAGTGTTAGGGGTTAGGTTTAAGGATCCAAGGTTAGGGTTACTTTTAGCTGTAGTGTTAGGGCTAGGGATAAGAGATCCCATTAGCATTAAGGGTCTTCCTTACTGTAGGGTTAAGGGTTAGGCTTAGAGTTAAAGGTTAAGGTTAGTGTCAGGGTTAAGATTTAGGGTGAGGGTTAACGGTTACGGTAAAGGTTAAGCGTTAGGTTTAGGGATTAGTGATTAGGGTTTTTGGTTAGGGTTAGGGTTAGGGTTAGTGTTAGGGTTAGCGGTTAGGAGTTAGTGTTTTATGAAGGGGTATGGTTAGAATTAGGATTGGGGTTAGAGTTAGGGTGAGGTATAGGGGTTAGGTTTCGGGGTTAGCTTTAGGGTAAAAGGATAGGATTAGGGTTACGGGTTGTGCTTAGGCTTAGGGTTAAAGTTTACTGCTTGGGTTAGGGATAGGGTTCAGCGTTAGCTTTAGGGGTTCTGGTTAGGTTTAGGTGTTAGGTTAGTGTCGGGGTTAGGTCTAGTCGTGAAGGTAAGGTTTAGGGTTAGCTTTAAGAGCTAGGGTTAGGTTTAATGGTTAGGATTAGGATTAGGATTAAGGGTTAGGGTAAGGCTTAGGGGTTAGGGTGAAGGTTTAGGGTCAATGGTTAGGGTTTTTGTTAGGCATAGCGTTGGGGTTTGAAGTAAGGGTTACTGTCAGTGTTAGGGTTGTAGGTAGGGTTACGGTTAGGGTTAGCGGTTTAGAATTAGGGTTAGGGATTAGGTGTCACAGTGATGACTAGGAGATAGGGTTAGAATTATGGGATAGGGGTTGTTCTCAGGAAATGGGTTATGCATTAACGTTAGGATAAGAGGTTAAAGTTAGGCGCACGGTGAGGTTTACGTGTTAAGGGGAGAAATAGGAACAGGGTTGGGTGTTATGTTCAGGGTTAGGGTTATCTGTTAAAGGTATTGTTTATGCTTAGCGCACGGGCCCTGTCTGCATTAGGCGGGCGGGGGGAGTTTAGGGGGCTGGGATTGTACCCGGGAACCCACTCTATCATACTCTGGGTATTGGCCCGTGGGTTTCATGCAGGACACAGTGGTAGAGCCTCCTTTCACGCATGGCATGGGAGGATTGCAGGCTTTCTAAACTCTAAGAAAGCAAGAAGTCTGAGAATAAGATTTAGGGTTAGGATTCTGGTTAAGGTTAAGGATGAAGTTTAGTGTTAGGGTGAGGGCTTAGTGTTAGGGATTAGGATTAGGGTTAAAGGTTACTCTTAGGTTTAACGGTTACACTTTGGTTTAGGGTTGAGGTTTACGGTTAGGGTTAAGATGAGGGGTTAGGGTTTGGTACAGGGTTAGGGTTAAGTGTTAGGTTTAGGGTTGAAGATTAGGATTAGGGTTAGGATTAAAGGTTAGCGTGAGAGTTAACGCTTAGGGTTAAGGTTAAGAGTTAGGGTTTAGGGTTAGGGTTAGGGTTAGGGTTAGTTTTAGGGTTAGAGTTATGTGCTATGGTTTGTGTTAGAGGTTAGGGTTAGGTTTACTGGTCACGGTTAGGGTTACGTTTAAGGGGTAGCATTAGGGTTAGGGTTAAGGTTAAGGGATAGGATTAGGGTTAAGTGTTGGGCTTAGGGTTAGGGTTTAGTGTTAGGGTTAGCATTAAGGATTAGGGTTAGGGTCAGGGTTAAATGCTTGGGTGCGGGTAATGGTTAGGGTCAGGGTTAAGGTTCACGGATAGGGTTAGTGTTAAGGGTTACGGGTAGGTTTAGGGTTCAGGGTTAGTGTTAGCATTAGGGCTTAAGGTTAGGATTAGGCGGTAGGTTAGATTAGGGTTAGATCTAGGCGTTAGGGTAAGGGCTAGCGTTAGGGTTAAGAGATAGGGTTAGGTTTAATGCTTAGGATTAGGGTTAGGGTTTGGGGTTAAAGTAAGTGTTAGGGGTTAGGTTTAAGGATCCAAGGTTAGGGTTATTTTTAGCTGTAGTGTTAGGGTTAGGGATAAGGGAACCCATTAGCATTAAGGGTCTTCCTTAAAGTAGGGTTAAGGGTTAGGCTTAGAGTTAAAGGTTAAGGTTAGGGTCAGTGTTAAGATTTAGGGTGAGGGTTAACGGTAAGGGTAAAGGTTAAGCGTTAGGGTTAGGGATTAGTGATTAGGGTTTTTGGTTAGTGTTAGGGTTAGCGGTTAGTTGTTAGTGTTTTATGAAGGGGTATGGTTAGAATTAGGATTGGGGTTAGAGTTAGGGTGAGGTATAGGGGTTAGGTTTAGGGGTTACTTTTAGGGTAAAAGGATAGGATTAGGGTTACGGGTTGGGCTTAGGTTTAGGGTTAAAGTTTACTGCTAGGGTTAGGGATAGGGTTCAGGGTTAGCTTTAGGGGTTCTGGTTAGGGTTAGGTGTTAGGTTAGTGTCAGGGTTAGGTCTAGTCGTGAGGGTAAGGTTTAGGCTTAGCTTTAAGAGCTAGGGTTAGGTTTAATGGTTAGGATTAGGATTAGGATTAAGGGTTAGGGTAAGGCATAGGGGTTAGGGTGAAGGGTTAGGGTCAAGGGTTAGGGTTTTTGTTAGGCATGGCGTTGGGGTTAGAAGTAAGGGTTACTGTCAGTGTTAGGGTTGTAGGTAGGGTTACGGTTAGGGTTAGCGGTTTAGAATTAGGGTTAGGGATTAGGTGTCACAGTGATGACTAGGAGATAGGGTTAGAATTATGGGATAGGGGTTGTTCTCAGGAAATGGGTTATGCATTAACGTTAGGATAAGAGGTTAAAGTTAGGCGCACGGTGAGGGTTACGTGTTAAGGGGAGAAATAGGAACAGGGTTGGGTGTTATGTTCAGGGTTAGGGTTATCTCTTAAAGGTATTGTTTATGCTTAGCGCACGGGCCCTGTCTGCATTAGGCGGGTGGGAGGAGTTTAGGGGGCTGGGATTGTACCCGGGAACCCACTCTATCATACTCTGGGTATGGGCCCATGGGTTTCATGCAAGACACAGGGGTAGAGCCTCCTTTCACGCATGGCATGGGAGGATTGCAGGCTTTCTAAACTCTAAGAAAGCAAGAAGTCTGAGAATTAGATTTAGGGTTAGGATTCTGGTTAAGGTTAAGGATGAAGTTTAGTGTTAGGGTGAGGGCTTAGGGTTAGGGATTAGGGTTAGGGTTAAAGGTTACTCTTAGGTTTAACGGTTACACTTTGGTTTAGGGTTGAGGTTTACGGTTAGGGTTAAGATGAGGGGTTAGGGTTTGGTACAGGGTTAGGGTTAAGTGTTAGGTTTAGGGTTGAAGATTAGGATTAGGGTTAGGATTAAAGGTTAGCGTGAGAGTTAACGCTTAGGGTTAAGGTTAAGAGTTAGGGTTTAGGGTTAGGGTTAGGGTTAGTTTTAGGGTTAGAGTTATGTGCTATGGTTTGTGTTAGAGGTTAGGGTTAGGTTTAGTGGTCACGGTTAGGGTTACGTTTAGGGGGTAGCATTAGGGTTAGGGTTAGGGTTAGGGTTAACGGATAGGTTAGGATTAAGTGTTGGGCTTAGGGTTAGGGTTTAGTGTTAGGGTTAGCATTAATGATTAGGGTTAAGGTCAGGGTTAAATGCTTGGGTGCGGGTAATGGTTAGGGTCAGGGTGAAGGTTCACGGATAGGGTTAGTGTTAAGGGTTACGGGTTGGTTTAGGGTTCAGGGTTAGTGTTAGCATTAGGGCTTAAGGTTAGGATTAGGCGGTAGGTTAGATTTAGGGTTAGATCTAGGCGTTAGGGTAAGGGCTAGCGTTAGGGTTAAGAGATAGGGTTAGGTTTAATGCTTAGGATTAGGGTTAGGATTTGGGGTTAAAGTAAGTGTTAGGGGTTAGGTTTAAGGATCCAAGGTTAGGGTTATTTTTCGCTGTAGTGTTAGGGTTAGGGATAAGGGATCCCATTAGCATTAAGGGTCTTCCTTACTGTAGGGTTAAGGGTTAGGCTTAGAGTTAAAGGTTAAGGATAGGGTCAGTGTTAAGATTTAGGGTGAGGGTTAACGGTCAGGGTAAAAGTTAAGCGTTAGGGCTAGGGATTAGTGATTAGGGTTTTTGGTTAGTGTTAGGGTTAGCGGTTAGGAGTTAGTGTTTTATGAAGGGGTATGGTTAGAATTAGGATTGGGGTTAGAGTTAGGGTGAGGTATAGGGGTTAGGTTTAGGGGTTAGCTTTAGGGTAAAAGGATAGGATTAGGGTTACGGGTTGGGATTAGGTTTAGGGTTAAAGTTTACTGCTGGGGTTAGGGATAGGGTTCAGGGTTAGCTTTAGGGGTTCTGGTTAGGGTTAGGTGTTAGGTTAGTGTCAGGGTTAGGTCTAGTCGTGAGGGTAAGGTTTAGGGTTAGCTTTAAGAGCTAGGGTTAGGTTTAATGGTTAGGATTAGGATTAGGGTTAAGGGTTAGGGTAAGGCTTAGGGGTTAGGGTGAAGGGTTAGGGTCAAGGGTTAGGGTTTTTGTTAGGCATAGCGTTGGGCTGAGAAGTAAGGGTTACTGTCAGTGTTAGGGTTGTAGGTAGGGTTACGGTTAGGGTTTGCCGTTTAGAATTAGGGTTAGGGATTAGGTGTCACAGTGATGACTAGGAGATAGGGTTAGAATTATGGGATAGGGGTTGTTCTCAGGAAATGGGTTATGCATTAACGTTAGGATAAGAGGTTAAAGTTAGGCGCACGGTGAGGGTTACGTGTTAAGGGGAGAAATAGGAACAGGGTTGGGTGTTATGTTCAGGGTTAGGGTTATCTCTTAAAGGTATTGTTTATGCTTAGCGCACGGGCCCTGTTTGCATTAGGCTGGCGGGGGGAGTTTAGGGGGCTGGGATTGTACCCGGGAACCCACTCTATCATACTCTGGGTATGGGCCCGTGGGTTTCATGCAGGACACAGTGGTAGAGCCTCCTTTCACGCATGGCATGGGAGGATTGCAGGCTTTCTAAACTCTAAGAAAGCAAGAAGTCTGAGAATTAGATTTAGGGTTAGGATTCTGGTTAGGGTTAAGGATGAAGTTTAGTGTTAGGGTGAGGGCTTAGGGTTAGGGATTAGGGTAAGGTTTAAAGGTTACTCTTAGGTTTAACGGTTACACTTTGGTTTAGGGTTGAGGTTTACGGTTAGGGTTAAGATGAGGGGTTAGGGTTTGGTACAGGGTTAGGGTTAAGTGTTAGGTTTAGGGTTGAAGATTAGGATTAGGGTTAGGATTAAAGGTTAGCGTGAGAGTTAACGCTTAGGGTTAAGGTTAAGAGTTAGGGTTTAGGGTTAGGGTTAGGGTTAGTTTTAGGGTTAGAGTTATGTGCTATGGTTTGTGTTACAGGGTAGGGTTAGGTTTACTGCTCACGGTTAGGGTTACGTTTAGGGGTTAGCATTAGTTTTAGGGTTGGGGTTAAGGGATAGGTTTAGGGATAAGTGTTGGGCTTAGGGTTAGGGTTTAGTGTTATGGTTAGCATTAAGGATTAGGGTTAGGGTCAGGGTTAAATGCTTGGGTGCGGGTAATGGTTAGGGTCAGGGTTAAGGTTCACGGATAGGGTTAGTGTTAAGGGTTACGGGTAGGTTTAGGGTTCAGGGTTAGTGTTAGCATTAGTGCTTAAGGTTAGGATTAGGCGGTGGGTTAGATTTAGGGTTAGATCTAGGCGTTAGGGTAAGGGCTAGCGTTAGGGTTAAGAGATAGGGTTAGGTTTAATGCTTAGGATTAGGGTTAGGGTTTGGGGTTAAAGTAAGTGTTAGGGGTTAGGTTTAAGGATCCAAGGTTAGGGTTATTTTTAGCTGTAGTGTTAGGGTTAGGGATAAGGGATCCCATTAGCATTAAGGGTCTTCCTTACTGTAGGGTTAAGGGTTAGGCTTAGAGTTAAAGGTGAAGGTTAGGGTCAGTGTTAAGATTTAGGGTGAGGGTTAACGCTTAGGGTAAAGGTTAAGCATTAGGGTTAGGGATTAGTGATTAGGGTTTTTGGTTAGTGTTAGGGTTAGCGGTTAGGAGTTATTGTTTTATGAAGGGGTATGGTTAGAATTAGGATTGGGGTTAGAGTTAGGGTGAGGTATAGGGGTTAGGTTTAGGGGTTAGTTTTAGGGTAAAAGGATAGGATTAGGGTTACGGGTTGGGCTTAGGTTTAGGGTTAAAGTTCACTGCTAGGGTTAGGGATAGGGTTTAGGGTTAGCTTTAGGGGTTCTGGTTAGGGTTAGGTGTTAGGTTAGTGTCAGGGTTATGTCTAGTCGTGAGGGTAAGGTTTAGGGTTAGCTTTAAGAGCTAGGTTTAGGTTTAATGGTTAGGATTAGGATTAGGGTTAAGGGTTAGGGTAAGGCTTAGGGGTTAGGGTGAAGGGTTAGGGTCAAGGGTTAGGGTTTTTGTTAGGCATAGCGTTGGTGTTAGAAGTAAGGGTTACTGTCAGTGTTAGGGTTGTAGGTAGGGTTACGGTTAGGGTTAGCGGTTTAGAATTAGGGTTAGGGATTAGGTGTCACAGTGATGACTAGGAGATAGGGTTAGAATTATGGGATAGGGGTTGTTCTCAGGAAATGGGTTATGCATTAACGTTAGGATAAGAGGTTAAAGTTAGGCGCACGGTGAGGTTTACGTGTTAAGGGGAGAAATAGGAACAGGGTTGGGTGTTATGTTCAGGGTTAGGGTTATCTGTTAAAGGTATTGTTTATGGTTAGCGCACGGGCCCTGTCTGCATTAGGCGGGCGGGGGGAGTTTAGGGGGCTGGGATTGTACCCGGGAACCCACTCTATCATACTCTGGGTATGGGCCCGTGGGTTTCATGCAGGACACAGTGGTAGAGCCTCCTTTCACGCATGGCATGGGAGGATTGCAGGCTTTCTAAACTCTAAGAAAGCAAGAAGTCTGAGAATTAGATTTAGGGTTAGGATTCTGGTTAGGGTTAAGGATGAAGTTTAGTGTTAGGGTGAGGGCTTAGGGTTAGGGAATAGGGTTAGAGTTAAAGGTTACTCTTAGGTTTAACGGTTACACTTTGTTTAGGGTTGAGGTTTACGGTTAGGGTTAAGATGAGCGGTTAGGGTTTGGTACAGGGTTAGGGTTAAGTGTTAGGTTTAGGGTTGAAGATTAGGATTAGGGTTAGGATTAAAGGTTAGCGTGAGAGTTAACGCTTAGGGTTAAGGTTAAGAGTTAGGGTTTAGGGTTAGGGTTAGGGTTAGTTTTAGGGTTAGAGTTATGTGCTATGGTTTGTGTTAGAGGTTAGGGTTAGGTTTAGTGGTCACGGTTAGGGTTACGTTTAGGGGGTAGCATTAGGGTTAGGGTTAGGGTTAAGGGATAGGATTAGGGATAAGTGTTGGGCTTACGGTTAGGGTTTAGTGTTAGGGTTAGCATTAAGGATTAGGGTTAGGGTCAGGGTTAAATGCTTGGGTGCGGGTAATGGTTAGGGTCAGGGTTAAGGTTCACGGATAGGGTTAGTGTTAAAGGTTACGGGTAGGTTTAGGGTTCAGGGTTAGTGTTAGCATTAGGGCTTAAGGTTAGGATTAGGCGGTAGGTTAGATTTAGGGTTAGATCTAGGCGTTAGGGTAAGGGCTAGCGTTAGGGTTAAGAGATAGGGTTAGGTTTAATGCTTAGGATTAGGGTTAGGGTTTGGGGTTAAAGTAAGTGTTAGGGGTTAGGTTTAAGGATCCAAGGTTAGGGTTATTTTTAGCTGTAGTGTTAGGGTTAGGGATAAGGGATCCCATTAGCATTAAGGGTCTTCCATACTGTAGGGTTAAGGGTTAGGCTTAGAGTTAAAGGTGAAGGTTAGGGTCAGTGTTAAGAATTAGGATGAGGGTTAACGGTTAGGGTAAAGGTTAAGCGTTAGGGTTAGGGATTAGTGATTAGGGTTTTTGGTTAATGTTAGGGTTAGCGGTTAGGAGTTAGTTTTTTATGAAGGGGTATGGTTAGAATTAGGATTGGGGTTAGAGTTAGGGTGAGTTATAGGGGTTAGGTTTAGGGGTTAGTTTTAGGGTAAAAGGATAGGATTAGGGTTACAGGTTGGGCTTAGGTTTAGGGTTAAAGTTTACTGCTAGGGTTAGGGATAGGGTTCAGGGTTAGCTTTAGGGGTTCTGGTTAGGGTTAGGTGTTAGGTTAGTGTCAGGGTTAGGTCTAGTCGTGAGGGTAAGGTTTAGGCTTAGCTTTAAGAGCTAGGGTTAGGTTTAATGGTTAGGATTAGGATTAGGGTTAAGGGTTAGGGTAAGGCTTAGGGGTTAGGGTGAAGGGTTAGGGTCAAGGGTTAGGGTTTTTGTTAGGCATAGCATTGGGGTTAGAAGTAACGGTTACTGTCAGTGTTAGGGTTGTAGGTAGGGTTACGGTTAGGGTTAGCGGTTTAGAATTAGGGTTAGGGATTAGGTGTCACAGTGATGACTAGGAGATAGGGTTAGAATTATGGGATAGGGGTTGTTCTCAGGAAATGGGTTATGCATTAACGTTAGGATAAGAGGTTAAAGTTAGGCGTACGGTGAGGTTTACGTGTTAAGGGGAGAAATAGGAACAGGGTTGGGTGTTATGTTCAGGGTTAGGGTTATCTGTTAAAGGTATTGTTTATGCTTAGCGCACGGGCCCTGTCTGCATTAGGCGGGCGGGGGGAGTTTAGGGGGCTGGGATTGTACCCGGGAACCCACTCTATCATACTCTGGGTATGGGCCTGTGGGTTTCATGCAGGACACAGTGGTAGAGCCTCCTTTCACGCATGGCATGGGAGGATTGCAGGCTTTCTAAACTCTAAGAAAGCAAGAAGTCTGAGAATTAGATTTAGGGTTAGGATTCTGGTTAGGGTTAAGGATGAAGTTTAGTGTTAGGGTGAGGGCTTAGGGTTAGGGAATAGGGTTAGGGTTAAAGGTTACTCTTAGGTTTAACGGTTACACTTTGGTTTAGGGTTGAGGTTTACGGTTAGGGTTAAGATGAGGGGTTAGGGTTTGGTACAGGGTTAGGGTTAAGTGTTAGATTTAGGGTTGAAGATTAGGATTAGGGTTAGGATTAAAGGTTAGCGTGAGAGTTAACGCTTAGGGTTAAGGTTAAGAGTTAGGGTTTAGGGTTAGGGTTAGGGTTAGTTTTAGGGTTAGAGTTATGTGCTATGGTTTGTGTTAGAGGTTAGGGTTAGGTTTACTGGTCACGGTTAGGGTTATGTTTAGGGGGTAGCATTAGGGTTAGGGTTAGGGTTAAGGTATAGGATTAGGGTTAAGTGTTGGGCTTAGGGTTAGGGTTTAGTGTTAGGGTTAGCATTAAGGATTAGGGTTAGGGTCAGGGTTAAATGTTTGGGTGTGGGTAATGGTTAGGGTCAGGGTTTAGGTTCACGGATAGGGTTAGTGTTAAGGGTTACGGGTAGGTTTAGGGTTCAGGGTTAGAGTTAGCATTAGGGCTTAAGGTTAGGATTAGGCGGTAGGTTAGATTTAGGGTTAGATCTAGGCGTTAGGGTAAGGACTAGCGTTAGGGTTAAGAGATAGGGTTAGGTTTAATGCTTAGGATTAGGGTTAGGGTTTGGGGTTAAAGTAAGTGTTAGGGGTTAGGTTTAAGGACCCAAGGTTAGGATTATTTTTAGCTGTAGTGTTAGGGTTAGGGATAAGGGATCCCATTAGCATTAAGGGTCTTCCTTACTGTACGGTTAAGGGTTAGGCTTAGAGTTAAACGTTAAGGTTAGGGTCAGTGTTAAGATTTAGGGTGAGGGTTAATGGTTAGGGTAAAGGTTAAGCGTTAGGGTTAGAGATTAGTGATTAGGGTTTTTGGTTAGTGTTAGGGTTAGCGGTTAGGAGTTAGTGTTTTATGAAGAGGTATGGTTAGAATTAGGATTGGGGTTAGAGTTAGGGTGAGGTATAGGGGTTAGGTTTAGGGGTTAGTTTTAGGGTAAAAGGATAGGATTAGTGTTACAGGTTGGGCTTAGGTTTAGGGTTAAAGTTTACTGCTAGGGTTAGGGATAGGGTTCAGGGTTAGTTTTAGGGGTTCTGGTTAGGGTTAGGTGTTAGGTTAGTGTCAGGGTTAGGTCTAGTCGTGAGGGTAAGGTTTAGGGTTAGCTTTAAGAGCTAGAGTTAGGTTTAATGGTTAGGATTAGGATTAGGGTTAAGGGTTAGGGTAAGGGTTAGCGGTTAGGTTGAAGGGTTAGGGTCAAGGGTTAGGGTTTTTGTTAGGCATAGCGTTGGGGTTAGAAGTAAGGGTTACTGTCAGTGTTAGGGTTGTAGGTAGGGTTACGGTTAGGGTTAGCGGTTTAGAATTAGGGTTAGGGATTAGGTGTCACAGTGATGACTAGGAGATAGGGTTAGAATTATGGGATAGGGGTTGTTCTCAGGAAATGGGTTATGCATTAACGTTAGGATAAGAGGTTAAAGTTAGGCGCACGGTGAGGTTTACGTGTTAAGGGGAGAAATAGGAAAAGGGTTAGGTGTTATGTTCAGGGTTAGGGTTATCTGTTAAAGGTATTGTTTATGCTTAGCGCACGGGCCCTGTCTGCATTAGGCGGGCGGGGGGAGTTTAGGGGGCTGGGATTGTACCCGGGAACCCACTCTATCATACTCTGGGTATGGGCCCGTGGGTTTCATGCAGGACACAGTGGTAGAGCCTCCTTTCACGCATGGCATGGGAGGATTGCAGGCTTTCTAAACTCTAAGAAAGCAAGAAGTCTGAGAATTAGATTTAGGGTTAGGATTCTGGTTAGGGTTAAGGATGAAGTTTAGTGTTAGGATGAGGGCTTAGGGTTAGGGATTAGGGTTAGGGTTAAAGGTTACTCTTAGGTTTAACGGTTACACTTTGGTTTAGGGTTGAGGTTTACGGTTAGGGTTAAGATGAGGGGTTACGGTTTGGTACAGGGTTAGGATTAAGTATTAGGTTTAGGGTTGAAGATTAGGATTAGGTTTAGGATTAAAGGTTAGCGTGAGAGTTAACCCTTAGGGTTAAGGATAAGAGTTAGGGTTTAGGGTTAGGGTTAGGGTTAGTTTTAGGGTTAGAGTTATGTGCTATGGTTTGTGTTAGAGGTTAGGGTTAGGTTTACTGGTCACGGTTAGGGTTACGTTTAGGGGTTAGCATTAGTTTTAGGGTTGGGGTTAAGGGATAGGTTTAGGGATAAGTGTTGGGCTTAGGGTTAGGGTTTAGTGTTATGGTTAGCATTAAGGATTAGGGTTAGGGTCAGGGTTAAATGCTTGGGTGCGGGTAATGGTTAGGGTCAGGGTTAAGGTTCACGGATATGGTTAGTGTTAAGGGTTACGGGTAGGTTTAGGGTTCAGGGTTAGTGTTAGCATTAGTGCTTAAGGTTAGGATTAGGCGGTGGGTTAGATTTAGGGTTAGATCTAGGCGTTAGGGTAAGGGCTAGCGTTAGGGTTAAGAGATAGGGTTAGGTTTAATGCTTAGGATTAGGGTTAGGGTTTGGGGTTAAAGTAAGTGTTAGGGGTTAGGTTTAAGGATCCAAGGTTAGGGTTATTTTTAGCTGTAGTGTTAGGGTTAGGGATAAGGGATCCCATTAGCATTAAGGGTCTTCCTTACTGTAGGGTTAAGGGTTAGGCTTAGAGTTAAAGGTGAAGGTTAGGGTCAGTGTTAAGATTTAGGGTGAGGGTTAACGCTTAGGGTAAAGGTTAAGCATTAGGGTTAGGGATTAGTGATTAGGGTTTTTGGTTAGTGTTAGGGTTAGCGGTTAGGAGTTATTGTTTTATGAAGGGGTATGGTTAGAATTAGGATTGGGGTTAGAGTTAGGGTGAGGTATAGGGGTTAGGTTTAGGGGTTAGTTTTAGGGTAAAAGGATAGGATTAGGGTTACGGGTTGGGCTTAGGTTTAGGGTTAAAGTTCACTGCTAGGGTTAGGGATAGGGTTTAGGGTTAGCTTTAGGGGTTCTGGTTAGGGTTAGGTGTTAGGTTAGTGTCAGGGTTATGTCTAGTCGTGAGGGTAATGTTTAGGGTTAGCTTTAAGAGCTAGGTTTAGGTTTAATGGTTAGGATTAGGATTAGGGTTAAGGGTTAGGGTAAGGCTTAGGGGTTAGGGTGAAGGGTTAGGGTCAAGGGTTAGGGTTTTTGTTAGGCATAGCGTTGGTGTTAGAAGTAAGGGTTACTGTCAGTGTTAGGGTTGTAGGTAGGGTTACGGTTAGGGTTAGCGGTTTAGAATTAGGGTTAGGGATTAGGTGTCACAGTGATGACTAGGAGATAGGGTTAGAATTATGGGATAGGGGTTGTTCTCAGGAAATGGGTTATGCATTAACGTTAGGATAAGAGGTTAAAGTTAGGCGCACGGTGAGGTTTACGTGTTAAGGGGAGAAATAGGAACAGGGTTGGGTGTTATGTTCAGGGTTAGGGTTATCTGTTAAAGGTATTGTTTATGGTTAGCGCACGGGCCCTGTCTGCATTAGGCGGGCGGGGGGAGTTTAGGGGGCTGGGATTGTACCCGGGAACCCACTCTATCATACTCTGGGTATGGGCCCGTGGGTTTCATGCAGGACACAGTGGTAGAGCCTCCTTTCACGCATGGCATGGGAGGATTGCAGGCTTTCTAAACTCTAAGAAAGCAAGAAGTCTGAGAATTAGATTTAGGGTTAGGATTCTGGTTAGGGTTAAGGATGAAGTTTAGTGTTAGGGTGAGGGCTTAGGGTTAGGGAATAGGGTTAGAGTTAAAGGTTACCCTTAGGTTTAACGGTTACACTTTGTTTAGGGTTGAGGTTTACGGTTAGGGTTAAGATGAGCGGTTAGGGTTTGGTACAGGGTTAGGGTTAAGTGTTAGGTTTAGGGTTGAAGATTAGGATTAGGGTTAGGATAAAAGGTTAGCGTGAGAGTTAACGCTTAGGGTTAAGGTTAAGAGTTAGGGTTTAGGGTTAGGGTTAGGGTTAGTTTTAGGGTTAGAGTTATGTGCTATGGTTTGTGTTAGAGGTTAGGTTTAGGTTTAGTGGTCACGGTTAGGGTTACGTTTAGGGGGTAGCATTAGGGTTAGGGTTAGGGTTAAGGGATAGGATTAGGGATAAGTGTTGGGCTTACGGTTAGGGTTTAGTGTTAGGGTTAGCATTAAGGATTAGGGTTAGGGTCAGGGTTAAATGCTTGGGTGCGGGTAATGGTTAGGGTCAGAGTTAAGGTTCACGGATAGGGTTAGTGTTAAAGGTTACGGGTAGGTTTAGGGTTCAGGGTTAGTGATAGCATTAGGGCTTAAGGTTAGGATTAGGCGGTAGGTTAGATTTAGGGTTAGATCTAGGCGTTAGGGTAAGGGCTAGCGTTAGGGTTAAGAGATAGGGTTAGGTTTAATGCTTAGGATTAGGGTTAGGGTTTGGGGTTAAAGTAAGTGTTAGGGGTTAGGTTTAAGGATCCTAGGTTAGGGTTATTTTTCGCTGTAGTGTTAGGGTTAGGGATAAGGGATCCCATTAGCATTAAGGGTCTTCCATACTGTAGGGTTAAGGGTTAGGCTTAGAGTTAAAGGTGAAGGTTAGGGTCAGTGTTAAGAATTAGGATGAGGGTTAACGGTTAGGGTAAAGGTTAAGCGTTAGGGTTAGGGATTAGTGATTAGGGTTTTTGGTTAATGTTAGGGTTAGCGGTTAGGAGTTAGTTTTTTATGAAGGGGTATGGTTAGAATTAGGATTGGGGTTAGAGTTAGGGTGAGTTATAGGGGTTAGGTTTAGGGGTTAGTTTTAGGGTAAAAGGATAGGATTAGGGTTACAGGTTGGGCTTAGGTTTAGGGTTAAAGTTTACTGCTAGGGTTAGGGATAGGGTTCAGGGTTAGTTTTAGGGGTTCTGGTTAGGGTTAGGTGTTAGGTTAGTGTCAGGGTTAGGTCTAGTCGTGAGGGTAAGGTTTAGGGTTAGCTTTAAGAGCTAGGGTTAGGTTTAATGGTTAGGATTAGGATTAGGGTTAAGGGTTAGGGTAAGGGTTAGGGGTTAGGGTGAAGGGTTAGGGTCAAGGGTTAGGGTTTTTGTTAGGCATAGCGTTGGGGTTAGAAGTAAGGGTTACTGTCAGTGTTAGGGTTGTAGGTAGGGTTACGGTTAGGGTTAGCGGTTTAGAATTAGGGTTAGGGATTAGGTGTCACAGTGATGACTAGGAGATAGGGTTAGAATTATGGGATAGGGGTTGTTCTCAGGAAATGGGTTATGCATTAACGTTAGGATAAGAGGTTAAAGTTAGGCGCACGGTGAGGTTTACGTGTTAAGGGGAGAAATAGGAAAAGGGTTAGGTGTTATGTTCAGGGTTAGGGTTATCTGTTAAAGGTATTGTTTATGCTTAGCGCACGGGCCCTGTCTGCATTAGGCGGGCGGGGGGAGTTTAGGGGGCTGGGTTTGTACCCGGGAACCCACTCTATCATACTCTGGGTATGGGCCCGTGGGTTTCATGCAGGACACAGTGGTAGAGCCTCCTTTCACGCATGGCATGGGAGGATTGCAGGCTTTCTAAACTCTAAGAAAGCAAGAAGTCTGAGAATTAGATTTAGGGTTAGGATTCTGGTTAGGGTTAAGGATGAAGTTTAGTGTTAGGATGAGGGCTTAGGGTTAGGGATTAGGGTTAGGGTTAAAGGTTACTCTTAGGTTTAACGGTTACACTTTGGTTTAGGGTTGAGGTTTACGGTTAGGGTTAAGATGAGGGGTTACGGTTTGGTACAGGGTTAGGATTAAGTATTAGGTTTAGGGTTGAAGATTAGGATTAGGGTTAGGATTAAAGGTTAGCGTGAGAGTTAACCCTTAGGGTTAAGGATAAGAGTTAGGGTTTAGGGTTAGGGTTAGGGTTAGTTTTAGGGTTAGAGTTATGTGCTATGGTTTGTGTTAGAGGTTAGTGTTAGGTTTACTGGTCACGGTTAGGGTTACGTTTAGGGGGTAGTATTAGGGTTAGGGTTAGGGTTAAGGGATAGGATTAGGGATAAGTGTTGGCCTTAGGGTTAGGGTTTAGTGTTAGGGTTAGCATTAAGGATTAGGGTTAGTGTCAGGGTTAAATGCTTAGGTGCGTGTAACGGTTAGGGTCAGGGTTAAGGTTCACGGATAGGGTTAGTGTTAAGGGTTACGGGTAGGTTTATGTTTCAGGGTTAGTGTTAGCATTAGGGCTTAAGATTAGGATTAGGCGGTAGGTTAGATTTAAGGTTAGATCTAGGTGTTAGGGTAAGGGCTAGCGTTAGGGTTAAGAGATAGGGTTAGGTTTAATGCTTAGGATTAGGGTTAGGGTTTGGGGTTAAAGTAAGTGTTAGGGGTTAGGTTTAAGGATCCAAGGTTAGGGTTATTTTTAGCTGTAGTGTTAGGGTTAGGGATAAGGGATCCCATTAGCATTAAGGGTCTTCCTTACTGTAGGGTTAAGGGTTAGGCTTAGAGTTAAAAGTTAAGGTTAGGGTCAGTGTTAAGATTTAGGGTGAAGGTTAACGGTTAGGGTAAAGGTTAACCGTTAGGGTTAGGGATTAGTGATTAGAGTTTTTGGTTAGTGTTAGGGTTAGCGGTTAGGAGTTAGTGTATTATGAATGGGTATGGTTACAATTAGGATTGGGGTTAGAGTTAGGGTGAGGTATAGGGGTTAGGTTTAGAGGTTACATTTAGGGTAAAAGGATAGGATTAGGGTTACGGGTTGGGCTTAGGTTTAGGGTTAAAGTTTAATGCTGGGGTTAGGGATAGGGTTCAGGGTTAGCTTTAGGGGTTCTGGTTAGTGTTAAGTGTTAGGTTAGTGTCAGGGTTAGGTCTAGTCGTGAGGGTAAGGTTTAGGGTTAGCTTTAAGAGCTAGGGTTAGGTTTAATGGTTAGGATTAGGATTAGGGTTAAGGGTTAGGGTAAGGCTTAGGGGTTAGGGTGAAGGGTTAGGGTCAAGGGTTAGGGTTTTTGTTAGGCATAGCGTTGGGGTTAGAAGTAAGGGTTACTGTCAGTGTTAGGGTTGTAGGTAGGGTTACGGTTAGGGTTAGTGGTTTAGAATTAGGGTTAGGGATTAGGTGTCACAGTGATGACTAGGAGATAGGGTTAGAATTATGGGATAGGGGTTGTTCTCAGGAAATGGGTTATGCATTAACGTTAGGATAAGAGGTTAAAATCAGGAGCACGGTGAGGTTTACGTGTTAAGGGGAGAAATAGGAACAGGGTTCGGTGTTATGTTCAGCGTTAGGGTTATCTGTTAAAGGTATTGTTTATGCTTAGCGCACGGGCCCTGTCTGCATTAGGCGGGCGGGGGGAGTTTAGGGGGCTGGGATTGTACTCGGGAACCCACTCTATCATACTCTGGGTATGGGCCCGTGGGTTTCATGCAGGACACAGTGGTAGAGCCTCCTTTCACGCATGGCATGGGAGGATTGCAGGCTTTCTAAACTCTAAGAAAGCAAGAAGTCTGAGAATTAGATTTAGGGTTAGGATTCTGGTTAGGGTTAAGGATGAAGTTTAGTGTTAGGGTGAGGGCTTAGGGTTAGGGATTAGGGTTAGGGTTAAAGGTTACTCTTAGGTTTAACGGTTACACTTTGGTTTAGGGTTGAGGGTTAAGGTTAAGGTGAGGGGTTAGGGTTTGGTACAGGGTTAGGGTTAAGTGTAAGGTTTAGGGTTGAAGATTAGGATTAGGGTTAGGATTAAAGGTTAGCGTGAGAGTTAACGCTTAGGGTTAAGGTGAAGAGTTAGGGTTTAGGGTTAGGGTTAGGGTTAGTTTTAGGTTTAGAGTTAAGTGCTATGGTTTGTGTTAGAGGTTAGGGTTAGGTTTACTGGTCACGGTTAGGGTTACGTTTAGGGGTTAGCATTAGTTTTAGGGTTAGGGTTACGGGATAGGTTTAGGGATAAGTGTTGGGCTTAGGGTTAGGGTTTAGTGTTATGGTTAGCATTAAGGATTAGGGTTAGGGTCAGGGTTAAATGCTTGGGTGCGGGTAATGTTTAGGGTCAGGATTAAGGTTCACGGATAGGGTTAGTGTTAAGGGTTACGGGTAGGTTTAGGGTTCAGGGTTAGTGTTAGCATTAGTGCTTAAGGTTAGGATTAGGCGGTAGGTTAGATTTAGGGTTAGATCTAGGCGTTAGGGTAAGGCCTAGCGTTAGGGTTAAGAGATAGGGTTAGGTTTAATGCTTAGGATTAGGGTTAGGGTTTGGGTTTAAAGTAAGTGTTAGGGGTTAGGTTTAAGGATCCAAGGTTAGGGTTATTTTTAGCTGTAGTGTTAGGGTTAGGGATAAGGGATCCCATTAGCATTAAGGGTCTTCCTTACTGTAGGGTTAAGGGTTAGGCTTAGAGTTAAAGGTTAAGGTTAGGTCAGTGTTAAGATTTACGGTGAGGGTTAACGGTTAGGGTAAAGGTTAAACGTTAGGGTTAGGGATTAGTGATTAGGGTTTTTTGATAGTGTTAGAGTTATCGGTTAGGAGTTAGTGTTTTATGAAGGGGTATGGTTAGAATTAGGATTGGGGTTAGAGTTAGGGTGAGGTATAGGGGTTAGGTTTAGGGGTTAGTTTTAGGGTAAAAGGATAGGATTAGGGTTACGGGTTCGGCTTAGGTTTAGGGTTAAAGTTTACTGCTAGGGTTAGGGATAGGGTTCAGGGTTAGCTTTAGGGGTTCTGGTTAGGGTTAGGTGTTAGGTTAGTGTCAGGGTTAGGTCTAGTCATGAGGGTAAGGTTTAGGGTTAGCTTTAAGAGCTAGGGTTATGTTTAATGGTTAGGATTAGGATTAGGGTTAAGGGTTAGGTTTAGCATTAATGATTAGGGTTAGACCCAGGGTTAAATGCTTGGGTGCGGGTAATGTTTAGGGTCAGGGTTAAGATTCACGGATAGGGTTAGTGTTAAGAGTTACGGGTAGGTTTAGGGTTCAGGGTTAGTGTTAGCATTAGGGCTTAAGGTTAGGATTAGGCGGTGGGTTAGATTTAGGGTTAGATCTAGGCGTTAGTGTAAGGGCTAGCGTTAGTGTTAAGAGATAGGGTTAGGTTTAATGCTTAGGATTAGGGTTAGGGTTTGGGGTTAAAGTAAGTGTTAGGGGTTAGGTTTAAGGATCCAAGGATAGGGTTATTTTTAGCTGTAGTGTTAGGGTTAGGGATAAGGGATCCCATTAGCATTAAGGGTCTTCCTTACTGTAGGGTTAAGGGTTAGGCTTAGAGTTAAAGGTTAAGGTTAGGGTCAGTGTTAAGATTTAGGGTGAGGGTTAACGGTCAGGGTAAAGGTTAAGCGTTAGGGTTAGGGATTAGTGATTAGGGTTTTTGGTTAGTGTTAGGGTTAGCGGTTAGGAGTTAGTGTTTTATGAAGGGGTATGGTTAGAATTAGGATTGGGGTTAGAGTTAGGGTGAGGTATAGGGGTTAGGTTTAGGGGTTAGTTTTAGGGTAAAAGGATAGGATTAGGGTTACGGGTTGGGCTTAGGTTTAGGGTTAAAGTTTACTGCTAGGGTTAGGGATAGGTTTCAGGGTTAGCTTTAGGGGTTCTGGTTAGGGTTAGGTGTTAGGTTAGTGTCAGGGTTAGGTCTAGTCGTGAGGGTAAGGTTTAGGGTTAGCTTTAAGAGCTAGGGTTAGGTTTAATGGTTAGGATTAGGATTAGGGTTAATTGTTAGGGTAAGGCTTAGGGGTTAGGGTGAAGGGTTAGGGTCAAGGGTTAGGGTTTTTGTTAGGCATAGCGTTGTGGTTAGAAGTAAGGGTTACTGTCAGTGTTAGGGTTGTAGGTAGGGTTACGGTTAGGGTTAGCGGTTTAGAATTAGGGTTAGGGATTAGGTGTCACAGTGATGACTAGGAGATAGGGTTAGAATTATGGGATAGGGGTTGTTCTCAGGAAATGGGTTATGCATTTACGTTAGGATAAGAGGTTAAAGTTAGGCGCACGGTGAGGTTTACGTGTTAAGGGGAGAAATAGGAACAGGGTTGGGTGTTATGTTCAGGGTTAGGGTTATCTGTTAAAGGTATTGTTTATGCTTAGCGCACAGGCCCTGTCTGCATTAGGCGGGCGGGGGGAGTTTAGGGGGCTGGGATTGTACCCGGGAACCCACTCTATCATACTCTGGGTATGGGCCCGTGGGTTTCATGCAGGACACAGTGGTAGAGCCTCCTTTCACGCATGGCATGGGAGGATTGCAGGCTTTCTAAACTCTAAGAAAGCAAGAAGTCTGAGAATTAGATTTAGGGTTAGGATTATGGTTAGGGTTAAGGATGAAGTTTAGTGTTAGGGTGAGTGCCTAGGGTTAGGGATTAGCGTTAGGGTTAAAGGTTACTCTTAGGTTTAACGGTTACACTTTGGTTTAGGGTTGAGGTTTACGGTTAGGGTTAAGATGAGGAATTAGGATTTGGTACAGGGTTAGGGTTAAGTGTTAGGTTTAGGGTTGAAGATTAGAATTAGGGTTAGGATTAAAGATTAGCGTGAGAGTTAACGCTTAGGTTTAATGTTAAGAATTTGGGTTTAGGGTTAAGGTTAGGGTTAGTTTTAGGGTTAGAGTTATGTGCTATGGTTTGTGTTAGACGTTAGGGTTAGGTTTACTGGTCACGGTTAGGGTTACGTTTAGGGGTTAGCATTAGTTTTAGGGTTAGGGTTAAGGGATAGGATTAGGGTTAAGTGTTGGGCTTAGTGTTAGGGCTGAGTGTTAGGGTCATCATTAAGGATTAGGTTAAGGTTAGGGTCAGTGTTAAGATTTAGGGTGAGGGTTAACGGTTAGGGTAAAGGTTAAGCGTTAGGGTTAGGGATTAGTGATTAGGGTTTTTGGTTAGTGTTAGGGTTAGCGGTTAGGAGCTAGTGTTTTAGCTAGTATGGTTAGAATTAGGATTGGGGTTAGAGTTAGGGTGAGGTATAGGGGTTAGGTTTAGCGGTTAGTTTTAGGGTAAAAGGATAGGATTAGTGTTACGGGTTGGGCTTAGGTTTAGGGTTAAAGTTTACTGCTAGGGTTAGGGATAGGGTTCAGGGTTAGCTTTAGGGGTTCTGGTTAGGGTTAGGTGTTAGGTTAGTGTCAGGGTTAGGTCTAGTCGTGAGGGTAAGGTTTAGGGTTAGCTTTAAGAGCTAGGGTTAGGTTTAACAGTTAAGATTAGGATTAGGGTTAAGGGTTAGGGTAAGGCTTAGGGGTTAGGGTGAAGGGTTAGGGTCAAGGGTTAGGGTTTTTGTTAGGCATAGCGTTGGGGTTAGAAGTAAGGGTTACTGTCAGTGTTAGGGTTGTAGGTAGGGTTACGGTTAGAGTTAGCGGTTTAGAATTAGGGATAGGGATTAGGTGTCACAGTGATGACTAGGAGATAGGGTTAGAATTATGGGATAGGGGTTGTTCTCAGGAAATGGGTTATGCATTAACGTTAGGATAAGAGGTTAAAGTTAGGCGCACGGTGAGGTTTACGTGTTAAGGGGAGAAATAGGAACAGGGTTGGGTGTTATGTTCAGGGTTAGGGTTATCTGTTAAAGGTATTGTTTATGCTTAGCGCCCGGGCCCTGTCTGCATTAGGCGAGCGGGGGGAGTTAAAGGGGCTGGGATTGTACCCGGGAACCCACTCTATCATTCTCTGGGTATGGGCCCATGGGTTTCATGCAGGACACAGTGGTAGAGCCTCCTTTCATGCATGGCATGGGAGGATTGCAGGCTTTCTAAACTCTAAGAAAGCAAGCGAAGATGGCGGAGTGGCGGTGACTGCTCGGATCTGCGCCCCGGCGAGGAACCGTGGGTCCGGACCTGCCACAATGCTAGAGGACCGCTCCCACACAGGAACAGCGGTGTGAATCCACGGAGAATCAGCGTGGGACAAACAGAGCAAGTGAGGTCTGAGGTGAACAGAAATTAAGATCGCGGAACTCTGCGGAAGGCGCGGAACAGACAGTAGCCAGCGGAGCGCAGGCGGCTGCGCCCGCCCCCAGGTGGGGCAGGGGCAGTCTTTAGGAAAAGCGGCTTGCGCTCCTCACTGACCTCCACCCCCAATTGCTTGGAGACCCCCTCGCAAGCCAGAGCAGAATCACCGAGCGAGACGTAGGGCATTGCAGACAGGAGGCTTTTTCGGGAGAATAGCTTGGAACCTGGGAAGTCTCGGCTGAGACAGTCCTTGGCGAGAAGGGACGGACCTGTGCCGGGGGGAGGGGCACGAACAATCCCCGATCAGCGAATTGCGCTGTACCTCTGCGCTACTTTTGTCGGTGTTTCTTCAGCCGGTGGCCCCCGGCGGCTTTGCCCGCCAAACACCCCGGCAGCGGCGGTCCCTGGTCTCTGCCTGCCGGGGAGCCGGTCCCCCTCCGACCCCGGAGCGCTGCGGGCGCCATCTTGAAAGCAAAGGCGGAACCGCTCGGGAGCCATAAGGTGCCCAGCGGCTCTCTCTCCCCGGCGCCCCCCGCTGGTCTCTGGGCCCGCGCCATCTCCGCCGGCCGCACTCGGCGTGAAGGGGCGGAGCTGCGCTAAGACGTAAAATAAACATTGAGTTGCCGCTCCGGAATCAACGGAGCGGGCGTGAAGGGGCGGAGCTGCGCTAAGGCGCAAAAACACAATCATTGAGCCGCTGAACTATATACTTCAGAATTGTGTATCCCTTCGTTTAGTGATGCGCTGTAGTGCTGTGTAGCTCTGTTTTTGTTCTTTTGTGTTTGTGTTTTCGCTGTTTCTGGGTTAGGTCTCTTTGTGTTATTTGTTAGTTTGGTTTTTGTTTTTCCTTTGTTTTGTTTTGTTTTATTTTGCTTCTTTTGTTTTTTTTTTTTGTTGTTGTTGTTTTGTTTTTTCTTTTCTCTTTCCTTTTTTTCCCTCTTCTCTTCTCCTTTTCTTTTCTCTTTCTTTTTCTTCTCCTTCTGTTCTTTCTTTTCACTTCCCTTTTTTTTTTCTTTTTTTCTTTTTTTCTTTTCTTTTCTTTTTTCTTTTTCCTTATTTCTTCTCTCTTTTTGCCTTCTAACTGGGAACCCACGGTGAGCTTGGGAACGGGCCAGGCCCCTGGCTCTGGTACATACCGGAACCTGAGTAGTCACTCCCAACGCCGGCGATCTGCGGGCGTGCAATAGCCATCTTGGGGCCCACAGCCAAGTCAATGCGGAGCAATAGGGTGCCAAGAGGCTCCCTGGACGGCCCCCTCCCCTGGTCCACAGACCTTATATAGGGTCCCCACCCACGTCTAAACATTGACTACTTCTCCAGAAGTGAGAGTGTGGAGCCTGGTCCCTGGGGACATTGGGCCAAGGCAGACTTTTGCCTGTGGGAGTTGCGGCAAATGGGGCGCTGAGCGAGCGAGGGCACCATCCACTCCCCACAGCTAGTATCTTTCCTGCAGATAGAGACAGAAACCACCCCTATAGAGGAAGAACCAAAGGGAAACAAACAAACAAAGAGAATTTTGGTCCACTACTAGTGTGGACCCTACCTGCCCTCTGAAAGACTACAACACAGTGTCCTAACTCACCAAAGCAGTCTTGGATCACTCCAATCCTCTAGGAATGGACCCATCAGAAGCAGTCCCCCAACTGAAATAGAAAAATTTCTAAACAATTCACAACAGTCTTCCCCTCTTGCCAAAGGAAGCAATATACCTAGACTGCTCCACAGCCTAAGAATAGAGCACAGAGAGTGCTGTTAACCAGACTAAATCTATAAGTAAAGATCCAACGATCAATCTAGATGGGAAGGGCCCAGCGAAAAAACACAGGAAGCACAAAGAATCAAACAGAAAGCTCACCCCCAAAGAGAAATACCGGCTCTCAACCATTTGACACAAACCAGACTCAAAACACCAACATGTCACAGGAAGAATTCCAATTATGGATCATAAACAAGCTGAATAATATACAAGAATCAATGGACAGACAACACAAGGAAAATGCAAAAAAAATACAGGATTTGGAGGAAAAATTCACTAAAGAAATTGAAATATTGAAGAAAAACCAAACTGAACTCCTAGAAATGAAGAATTCACTCAGAGAGCTACAAAACACTGTGGAAAGTCTCAAAAGCAGGGTAGATCAAACAGAGGAAAGAATCTCAGAAATTGAAGACAACTCCTTCCAACTAAATAAGTCAGTCACAGAGATAGATCAAAAAAGTAAGAGAAATGATCTGAGTCTTCAAGAAATGTGGGATTATGTGAAGAAACCTAACTTGAGAGTTATTGGCATTCCTGAGGGCGAAGAAGATAATAAGCAAGGGTTGGACAAGCTATTTGAAGACATAATCGAGGAAAATTTTCCAGGCCTTGCCAATACTCTAGACATACAGATTCAAGAAGCTCAAAGGACCCCTGGGAGATTCATAGCAAATAGGAAAACACCACGCCACGTAGTCATCAGGCTGACCAAAATATCCACTAAAGAGTCCCTTCTCCGAGCTGTAAGGAGAAAGAAACAGGTAACTTACAAAGGAAAACCCATCAGAATTACGCCAGATTTCTCAGCTGAAACCTTACAAGCAAGAAGAGCTTGGGGCCCCATTTTCACGCTTCTGAAACAGAATAATGCCCAGCCTAGAATCTTGTACCCAGCTAAGCTAAGTTTTCTATACGAAGGAGAAATCAAGACATTCTCAGATAAACAAAGGTTGAAGGAATTCACCAAGACAAGACCAGCCCTGCAAGAAGTACTCAAAAGAGAGTTACACACGGATCAGCACAAGAAAGATCCACGAATGTAAAACTACTCAAGAGCTAAAGATCAAATTCCAGATACCACAATGGCTCAGGAGAGAAAACATCGCAATGAAGTTCTACCCAACAAGCTGAACAAAAAACCGTCTCACTTATCAGTTTTCTCAATAAATGTGAATGGCTTGAATTCCCCGCTCAAGAGACATAGACTGTCCCAATGGATAAAAAAGCACAAGCCAAGTATCTGCTGTCTCCAAGAAACCCACCTAACGAGCAAAGATGCATTTAGACTGAAAGTAAAAGGATGGAAATCGGTATTTCAAGCAAACGGTAACGAAAAGAAAGCTGGTGTGGCAATCTTAATTTCCAATAACTTAGCTTTCAAACCAACAAAAATAATTAAAGACAAAAATGGCTACTACATACTGGTCAAGGGCACAATTCAACAAGAAGCCATGACTATACTCAATATATATGCACCCAACCTAGGTGCACCTAGATTCATAAAGCAAACCCTACTAGATCTGAACCAGATGATAGATAATAATACTGTAATAGCTGGAGACTTTAACACCCCACTGACAGTACAGGACAGATCCTCTAAACAGAAAATAAACAAAGACATAATGGACCTAAATAGAATGCTAGAACAAATGGGCATGGCTGACATCTATAGGACATTCTACCCAAAGTCCACAGAATATACATTCTTCTCATCAGCTCACAGGACATTCTCTAAGATTGACCATGTCCTAGGACATAAATCATGTCTTCAAAAATTCAAAAAAATAGAAATTATACCATGCATCTTCTCAGATCACAGCGGAATAAAAGTAACAATGATCACAAACAGAAACCCTCACTCTTACTCAAAGTCATGGAAGCTAAATAACCTTCTCCTGAATAATTATTCTATAAAAGAAGAAATCAAGATGGAAATCAAAAATTTCTTTGAATTAAATGACAATGGAGATACAACTTATCAAAATCTATGGGATGCAGCTAAAGCAGTCCTGAGAGGAAAATTCATATCCATAAATGCCTATATCAAAAAGACAGAAAACATGCAAATAGACAACCTAACGAATAGACTCAAAGAGCTGGAGAAAGAAGAACAGAACGATCCCAAACCCAGCAGAAGGCAAGAAATTACTAAGATCAAATCAGAACTAAATGAAAAGGACAACAAAGAAACTATAAGGGAAATTAATAAAACAAAAAGTTGGTTCTTTGAAAAGATAAACAAAATAGACACACCTCTGGCTAGACTAACCAAGAGCACAAAAGTAAAATCTCTAATAACCTCCATTAGGAACATGAAAGGAGAAATCACAACCGATGCTACAGAGATACAAGATATCATCTATGAATTCTACAAAAATCTTTATGCACACAAACTGGAGAACGTGGAGGAAATGGACAAATTTTTAGAAACACATAGTCTTCCCAGGCTCAACCAGGAAGAAATAGAGTACCTGAACAGACCAATATCAAGAACTGAAATCGAAACAGCAATAAAAAACCTTCCCAAAAAGAAAAGCCCTGGTCCAGATGGGTTCACACCTGAATTTTACCATACATACAAAGAAGAACTGGTGCCCATCCTACATAAACTATTCTCCAATATTGAGAAGGATGGAGTTCTCCCCAACACGTTCTACCAAGCCAATATAACATTAATACCAAAACCTGGAAAGGACACAACAAAAATAGAGAACTACAGACCAATTTCCCTCATGAATATAGATGCAAAAATTTTCAATAAAATACTAGCAAATCGAATCCAAGTACTTATCAAAAAAGTAATCCACCACGACCAAGTGGGCTTCATCCCAGAGATGCAGGGGTGGTTCAACATACGTAAATCTATAAATGTAATTCACCACATAAATAGAAGCAAAAACAAAAATCATATGATACTCTCATTAGATGCAGAAAAAGCATTTGACAAAATTCAACACCCTTTTATGATAAAAACGCTTAACAAAATAGGCATTGATGGAACCTACCTAAAAATGATGCAAGCCATATATGACAAACCCACAGCCAACATCATACTGAATGGGAAAAAACTGAAAGCACTCCCACTTAGAACTGGAACCAGACAGGGCTGCCCATTGTCTCCATTACTTTTCAACATAGTATTGGAAGTCCTTGCGAGAGCTATCAGGCAAGAGAGCAGAATCAAGGGAGTCCAAATAGGGAAGGAAGAGATCAAACTCTCACTTTTTGCTGATGATATGATGTTATATCTGGAAAACCCCCAGGATTCAACCAAGAGACTCCTGGAATTGATTAACGAATACAGCAAAGTCTCAGGCTACAAAATTAATATACACAAATCAGAGGCATTTATATATGCCAATAACAGTCAATCGGAAAACCAAATTAAAGACTCAATACCCTTCAAAATAGCAACAAAGAAAATAAAATATCTAGGTATATATCTAACTAAAGAGGTAAAGGACCTCTATAAGGAAAACTATGAAACACTGAGAAAAGAAATAGCAGAACTTGCAAATAGATGGAAAAATATACCATGCTCGTGGATCGGAAGAATCAACATTGTTAAAATGTCTATACTACCCAAAGTGATCTACAAATTCAATGCAATCCCTATTAAATTACCAACATCATTCTTTACAGACATAGAGAAAATAATTATACACTTTGTATGGAGTCAAAGAAGACCCCGTATATCAAAAGCAATTTTAAGCAATAAAAACAAAATGGGAGGTATTAATTTGCCAGACCTCAAACTATACTACAAGGCCGTGGTTCTTAAAACAGCCTGGTATTGGCACAAGTGCAGGGACACAGACCAGTGGAACACAACAGAAAATCCAAATATAGAACCATCCTCATATAGTCACCTAATTTTTGACAAAGCGGGAAAGAATATACTCTGGGGACAAGAATCCCTATTCAACAAATGGTGCTGGGAGAATTGGTTAGCCACTTGCAGAAGACTGAAACAGGACCCACAGCTTTCACCTCTCACAAAAATCAAATCACGGTGGATAACAGACTTAAACCTTAGGCGTGATACAATCAGAATTCTAGAAGAAAATGTAGGAAAGACTCTTACAGACATTGGCCTAGGCAAAGAATTTATGAAGAAGACCCCCAAGGCAATCACAGCAGCAACAAAAATAAATGAATGGGACATGATTAAATTAAAAAGCTTCTGCACAGCCAAAGAAACAGTCCAGAGAATAAACAGACCACCTACAGAATGGGAAAAAATTTTTGCATACTACACATCAGATAAAGGACTGATAACAAGAATCTATTTAGAACTCAGGAAAATCAGCAAGAAAAAATCAAGCAACCCTATCAAAAAGTGGGCAAAGGACATGAATAGAAATTTTTCAAAAGAAGATATAAAAATGGCTAACAAACATATGAAAAAGTGTTCAACATCTCTAATCATCAGGGAAATGCAAATCAAAACCACAATGAGATATCACTTAACCCCAGTGAGAATGGCCTTTATCAAAAAAACCCAAAACAACACATGTTGGCGTGGGTGTGGAGAGACAGGAACACTAATTCACTGCTGGTGGGACTGCAAACTAGTGCAACCCCTGTGGAAAGCATTATGGAGGTATCTTAAACAGATTCAAGTAGACCTGCCATTTGACCCAGCAATCCCATTATTGGGCATATACCCAAAGGAAAAAAGGTCATTCTGTAACAAAGGCACGTGTACCCAAATGTTTATAGCAGCACAATTCACAATAGCAAAGATGTGGAAACAACCCAAATGCCCATCAATACATGATTGGATTAGTAAACTGTGGTATATGTATACCATGGAATATTACTCAGCTATAAGGAATGATGAAGATACGACATCTCTATGGTTCTCCTGGAGAGAGTTGGAACCCATTATATTAAGTGAAGTATCCCAAGAATGGAACAACAAGCATCACATGTACTCACCAGAAAATTGGTTTCCCTGATCATCACCTAAATACAAATCTGGGAATGACACCAATTGGACATCAGACTGAGGTGGGGGGTGGGGGAGGGGATGGGGGTATGCCTACACAATGAGTGCATTGCGCACCGTTTGGGGAGTGGTAACACTTGAAGGTGATGACTCGGAAAAGGGGGGGTGGGGAAAAAAATATGAAACTATTGTTTTTAACTTGCACTGTTCACTTAATAATTTATCATGAATATTTCCCATATTATTTCATATTATTGTACAAGAAATAATGTATACATTATGAGGACATACTGTATCTAACAAGATATACTGTTAGACTCTTTGATTCTGTAAAATTAAATTGAAAAAATAAAAATAAAAAAAAAAAAGAAAGCAAGAAGTCTGAGAATTAGATTTAGGGTTAGGATTATGGTTAGGGTTAAGGATGAAGTTTAGTGTTAGGGTGAGGGCTTAGGGTTAGGGATCACGGTTAGGGTTAAAGGTTACTCTTAGGTTTAACGGTTACACTTTGGTTTAGGGTTGAGGTTTACGGTTAGGGTTAAGATGAGGGGTTAGGGTTTGGTACAGGGTTAGGGTTAAGTGTTAGGTTTAGGGTTGAAGATTAGGATTAGGGTTAGGATTAAAGGTTAGCGTGAGAGTTAACGCTTAGGGTTAAGGTTAAGAGTTAGGGTTTAGGGTTAGGGTTAGGGTTAGGGTCAGTTTTAGGGTTAGAGTTATGTGCTATGGTTTGTGTTAGAGGTTAGGGTTAGGTTTACTGGTCACGGTTAGGGTTACGTTTAGGGGGTAGCATTAGGGTTAGGGTTAGGGTTAAGGGATAGGATTAGGGTTAAGTGTTGGGCTTAGGGTTAGGGTTTAGTGTTAAGGTTATCATTAAGGATTAGGGTTAGGGTCAGGGTTAAATGCTTGGGTGCGGGTAATGGTTAGGGTCAGGGTTAAGGTTCACGGATAGGGTTAGTGTTAAGGGTTACGGGTAGGTTTAGGGTTCAGGGTTAGTGTTAGCATTAGGGCTTAAGGTTAGGATTAGGCGGTAGGTTAGATTTAGGGTTAGATCTAGGCGTTAGGGTAAGGGGTAGCGTTAGGGTTAAGAGATAGGGTTAGGTTTAATGCTTAGGATTAGGGTTAGGGTTTGGGGTTAAAGTAAGTGTTAGGGGTTAGGTTTAAGGATCCAAGGTTAGGGTTATTTTTAGCTGTAGTGTTAGGGTTAGGGATAAGGGATCCCATTAGCATTAAGGGTCTTCCTTCCTGTAGGGTTAAGGGTTAGGCTTAGAGTTAAAGGTTAAGGTTAGGGTCAGTGTTAAGATTTAGGGTGAGGGTTAACGGTCAGGGTAAAGGTTAAGCGTTAGGGTTAGGGATTAGTGATTAGGGTTTTTGGTTAGTGTTAGGGTTAGCGGTTAGGAGTTAGTGTTTTATGAAGGGGTATGGTTAGAATTAGGATTGGGGTTAGAGTTAGGGTGAGGTATAGGGGTTAGGTTTAGGGGTTAGTTTTAGGGTAAAAGGATAGGATTAGGGTTACGGGTTGGGCTTAGGTTTAGGGTTAAAGTTTACTGCTAGGGTTAGGGATAGGGTTCAGGATTAGCTTTAGGGGTTCTGGTTAGGGTTAGGTGTTAGGTTAGTGTCAGGGTTAGGTCTAGTCGTGAGGGTAAGGTTTAGGGTTAGCTTTAAGAGCTAGGGTTAGGTTTAATGGTTAGGATTAGGATTAGGGTTAAGGGTTAGGGTAAGGCTTAGGGGTTAGGGTGAAGGGTTAGGGTCAAGGGTTAGGGTTTTTGTTAGGCATAGCGTTGGGTTTGGAAGTAAGGGTTACTGTCAGTGTTAGGGTTGTAGGTAGGGTTACGGTTAGGGTTAGCGGTTTAGAATTAGGGTTAGGGATTAGGTGTCACAGTGATGACTAGGAGATAGGGTTAGAATTATGGGCTAGGGGTTGTTCTCAGGAAATGGGTTATGCATTAACGTTAGGATAAGAGGTTAAAGTTAGGCGCACGGTGAGGTTTACGTGTTAAGGGGAGAAATAGGAACAGGGTTGGGTGTTATGTTCAGGGTTAGGGTTATCTGTTAAAGGTATTGTTTATGCTTAGCGCACGGGCCCTGTCTGCATTAGGCGGGCGGTGGGAGTTTAGAGGGCTGGGATTGTACCCGGGAACCCACTCTATCATACTCTGGGTATGGGCCCGTGGGTTTCATGCAGGACACAGTGGTAGAGCCTCCTTTCATGCATGGCATGGGAGGATTGCAGGCTTTCTAAACTCTAAGAAAGCAAGAAGTCTGAGAATGAGATTTAGGGTTAGGATTCTGGTTAGGGTTAAGGACGAAGTTTAGTGTTACGGTGAGGCCTTAGTGTTAGGGATTAGGGTTAGGGTTAAAGGTTACTCTTAGGTTTAACGGTTACACTTTGGTTTAGGGTTGAGGTTTACGGTTAGGGTTAAGATGAGGGGTTAGGGTTTGGTACAGGGTTAGGGTTAAGTGTTAGGTTTAGGGTTGAAGACTAGGATTAGGGTTAGGATTAATGGTTAGCGTGAGAGTTAACGCTTAGGGTTAAGGTTATGAGTTAGGGTTTAGGGTTAGTGTTAGGGTTAGTTTTATGGTTAGAGTTATGTGCTATGCTTTGTGTTAGAGGTTAGGATTAGGTTTACTGGTCACGGTTAGGGTTACGTTTAACGGTTAGCATTAGTTTCATGGTTAGGGTTAAGGGATAGGATTAGGGTTAAGTGTTGGGCTTAGTGTTAGGGCTTAGTGTTAGGGTTATCATTAAGGATTAGGTTAAGGTTAGGTTCAGTGTTAAGATTTAGGGTGAAGGTTAACGGTTAGGGTAAAGGTTAAGCGTTAGGGTTAGGGATTAGTGATTAGGGTTTTTGGTTAGTGTTAGGGTTAGCGGTTAAGAGTTAGTGTTTTATGAAGGGGTATGGTTAGAATTAGGATTGGGTTTAGAGTTAGAGTGAGGTATAGGGGTTAGGTTTAGGGGTTAGTTTTAGGGCAAAAGGATAGAATTAGGGTTACGGGTTGGGCTTAGGTTTAGGGTTAAAGTTTACTGCTGGGGTTAGGGATAGGCTTCAGGGTTAGCTTTAGGGGTTCTGGTTAGGGTTAGGTGTTAGGTTAGTATCAGGGTTAGGTCTAGTCGTGAGGGTAAGGTTTAGGGTTAGCTTTAAGAGCTAGGGTTAGGTTTAATGGTTAGGATTAGGATTAGGGTTAAGGGTTAGGGTAAGGCTTAGGGGTTAGGGTGAAGGGTTAGGGTTTTTGTTAGGCATAGCGTTGGGGTTAGAAGTAAGGGTTACTGTCAGTGTTAGGGTTGTAGGTAGGGTTACGGTTAGGGTTAGCGGTTTAGAATTAGTGTTAGGGATTAGGTGTCACAGTGATGACTAGGAGATAGGGTTAGAATTATGGGATGAGGTTGTTCTGAGGAAATGGGTTATGCATTAACGTTAGGATAAGAGGTTAAAGTTAGGCGCACGGTGAGGTTTACGTGTTAAGGGGAGAAAGAGGAACAGGGTTGGGTGTTATGTTCAGGGTTACGGTTATCTGTTAAAGGTATTGTTTATGCTTAGCACACGGGCCCTGTCTGCATTAGGCGGGCGGGGGGAGTTTAGGGGGCTGGGATTGTACCCGGGAACCCACTCTATCATACTCTGGGTATGGGCCCGTGGGTTTCATGCAGGACACAGTGGTAGAGCCTCCTTTCACGCATGGCATGGGAGGATTGCAGGCTTTATAAACTCTAAGGAAGCAAGAAGTCTGAGAATTAGATTTAGGGTTAGGATTCTGGTTAGGGTTAAGGATGAAGTTTAGTGTTAGGGTGAGGGCTTAGGGTTAGGGATTAGGGTTAGGGTTAAAGGTTACTCTTAGGTTTAACGGTTACACTTTGGTTTAGGGTTGAGGTTTACGGTTAGGGTTAAGATGAGGGGTTAGGGTTTGGTACAGGGTTAGGGTTAAGTGTTAGGTTTAGCGTTGAAGATTAGGATTAGGGTTAGGATTAAAGGTTAGCGTGAGAGTTAACGCTTAGGGTTAAGGTTAAGAGTTAGGGTTTAGGGTTAGGGTTAGCGTTAGGGTTAGTTTTAGGGTTAGAGTTGTGTGATATGGTTTGTGTTAGAGGTTAGGGTTAGGTTTACTGGTCACGGTTAGGGTTACGTTTAGGGGTTAGCATTAGGGTTAGGGTTAGGGTTAAGGGATAGGATTAGGGTTAAGTGTTGGGCTTAGGGTTAGGGTTTAGGGTTAAGGTTATCATTAAGGATTAGGGTTAGGGTCAGGGTTAAATGCTTGGGTGGGGGTAATGGTTAGGATCAGGGTTAAGGTTCACGGATAGGGTTAGTGTTAAGGGTTACGGTTAGGTTTAGGGTTCAGGGTTAGTGTTAGCATTAGGGCTTAAGGTTAGGATTAGGCGGGAGGTTAGATTTAGGGTTAGATCTAGGCGTTAGGGTAAGGGCTGGCGTTAGGGTTAAGAAATAGGGTTAGGTTTAATGCTTAGGATTAGGGTTAGGGATAGGGTTAGGGATAAGGGATCCCATGAGCATTAAGGGTCTTCCTTACTGTAGGGTTAAGGGTTAGGCTTAGAGTTAAAGGTTAAGGTTAGGGTCAGTGTTAAGATTTAGGGTGAGGGTTAACGGTTAGGGTAAAGGTTAAGCGTTAGGGTTAGGGATTAGTGATTAGGGTTTTTGGTTATTGTTAGGGTTAGCGGTTAGGACTTAGTGTTTTATGAAGGGGTATGGTTAGAATTAGGATTGGGGTTAGGGTGAGGGTGAGGTATAGGGGTTAGGTTTAGGGGTTAGTTTGAGGGTAAAAGGATAGGATTAGGGTTACGGGTTGGGCTTAGGTTTAGGGTTAAAGTTTACTGCTAGGTTTAGGGATAGGGTTCAGGGTTAGCTTTAGGGGTTCTGGTTAGGGTTAGGTGTTAGGTTAGTGTCAGGGTTAGGTCTAGTCGTGAGGGTAAGGTTTAGGGTTAGCTTTAAGAGCTAGGGTTAGGTTTAATGGTTAGGATTAGGATTAGGGTTAAGGGTTAGGGTAAGGCTTAGGGGTTAGGGTGAAGGGTTAGGATCAAGGGTTAGGGTTGTTGTTAGGCATAGCGTTGGGGTTAGAAGTAAGGGTTACTGTCAGTGTTAGGGTTGTAGGTAGGGTTACGGTTAGGGTTAGCGCTTTAGAATTAGGGTTAGGGATTAGGTGTCACAGTGATGACTAGGAGATAGGGTTAGAATTATGGGATAGGGGTTGTTCTCAGGAAATGGGTTATGCATTAACGTTAGGATAAGAGGTTAAAGTTAGGCGCACGGTGAGGTTTACGTGTTAAGGGGAGAAATAGCAACAGGGTTGGGTGTTATGTTCAGGGTTAGGGTTATCTGTTAAAGGTATTGTTTATGCTTAGCGCACGGGCCCTGTCTGCAGTAGGCGGGCGGGGGGAGTTTAGGGGGCTGGGATTGTACCCGGGAACCCACTCTATGATACTCTGGGTATGGGCCCGTGGGTTTCATGCAGGACACAGTGGTAGAGCCTCCTTTCACGCATGGCATGGGAGGATTGCAGGCTTTCTAAACTCTAAGAAAGCAAGAAGTCTGAGAATTAGATTTAGGGTTAGGATTCTGGTTAGGGTTAAGGATGAAGTTTAGTGTTAGGGTGAGGGCTTAGGGTTAGGGATTAGGGTTAGGGTTAAAGGTTACTCTTAGGTTTAACGGTTACACTTTGGTTTAGGGTTCAGGTTTACGGTTAGGGTTAAGAAGAGGGGTTAGGGTTTGGTACAGGGTTAGGGTTAAGTGTTAGGTTTAGGGTTGAAGATTAGGATTAGGGTTAGGATTAAAGGTTAGCGTGAGAGTTAACGCTTAGGGTTAAGGTTAAGAGTTAGGGTTTAGGGTTAGGGTTAGGGTTAGGGTCAGTTTTAGGGTTAGAGTTATGTGCTATGGTTTGTGTTAGAGGTTAGGGTTAGGTTTACTGGTCACGGTTAGGGTTACGTTTAGGGGGTAGCATTAGGGTTAGGGTTAGGGTTAAGGGATAGGATTAGGGATAAGTGTTGGCCTTAGGGTTAGGGTTTAGTGTTAGGGTTAGCATTAAGGATTAGGGTTAGGGTCAGGGTTAAATGCTTGGGTGCGGGTAATGGTTAGGGTCAGGTTTAAGGTTCACGGATAGGGTTAGTGTTAAGGGTTATGGGTAGGTTTAGGGATCAGGGTTAGTGTTAGCATTAGGGCTTAAGGTTAGGATTAGGCGGTAGGTTAGATTTAGGGTTAGATCTAGGCGTTAGGGTAAGGGCTAGCGTTAGGGTTAAGAGATAGGGTTAGGTTTAATGCTTAGGATTAGGGTTAGGGTTTGGGGTTAAAGTAAGTGTTAGGGGTTAGGTTTAAGGATCCAAGGTTAGGGTTATTTTTAGCTGTAGTGCTAGGGTTAGGGATAAGGGATCCCATTAGCATTAAGGGTCTTCCTTACTGTAGGGTTAAGGGTTAGGCTTAGAGTTAAAGGTTAAGGTTAGGGTCAGTGTTAAGATTTAGGGTGAGGGTTAACGGTTAGGGTAAAGGTTAAGCGTTAGGGTTAGGGATTAGTGATTATGGTTTTTGGTTAGTGTTAGGGTTAGCGGTTAGGAGTTAGTGTTTTATGAAGGGGTATGGTTAGAGTTAGGATTGGGGTTAGAGTTAGGGTGAGGTATAGGGGTTAGGTTTAGGGGTTAGTTTTAGGGTAAAAGGATAGGATTAGGGTTACGGGTTGGGCTTAGGTTTAGGGTTAAAGTTTACTGCTAGGGTTAGGGATAGGGTTCAGGGTTAGCTTTACGGGTTCTGGTTAGGGTTAGGTGTTAGGTTAGTGTCAGGGTTAGGTCTAGTCTTGAGGGTAAGGTCTAGGTTTAGCTTTAAGAGCTAGGGTTAGGTTTAATGGTTAGGATTAGGATTAGGGTTAAGGGTTAGGGTAAGGCTTAGGGCTTAGGGTGAAGGGTTAGGGTCAAGGGTTAGGGTTCTTGTTAGGCATAGCGTTGGTGTTAGAAGTAAGGGTTACTGTCAGTGTTAGGGTTGTAGGTAGGGTTACGGTTAGGGTTAGCGGTTTAGAATTAGGGTTAGGGATTAGGTGTCACAGTGATGACTAGGAGATAGGGTTAGAATTATGGGATAGGGGTTGTTCTCAGGAAATGGGTTATGCATTAACGTTAGGATAAGAGGTTAAAGTTAGGCGCACGGTGAGGTTTACGTGTTAAGGGGAGAAATAGGAACAGGGTTGGGTGTTATGTTCAGGGTTAGGGTTATCTGTTAAAGGTATTGTTTATGCTTAGCGCACGGGCTCTGTCTGCATTAGGCGGGCGGGGGGAGTTTAGGGGGCTGGGATTGTACCCGGGAACCCACTCTATCATACTCTGGGTATGGGCCCGTGGGTTTCATGCAGGACACAGTGGTAGAGCCTCCTTTCACGCATGGCACGGGAGGATTGCAGGCTTTCTAAACTCTAAGAAAGCAAGAAGTCTGAGAATTAGATTTAGGGTTAGGATTCTGGTTAGGGTTAAGGATGAAGTTTGGTGTTAGGGTGAGGGCTTAGGGTTAGGGATTAGGGTTAGGGTTAAAGGTTACTCTTAGGTTTAACGGTTACACTTTGGTTTAGGGTTGAGGTTTATGGTTAGGGTTAAGATGAGGGGTTAGGGTTTGGTACAGGGTTAGGGTTAAGTGTTAGGTTTAGGGTTGAAGATTAGGATTAGGGTTAGGATTAAAGGTTAGCGTGAGAGTTAACGCTTAGGGTTAAGGTTAAGAGTTAGGGTTTAGGGTTAAGTTTAGGGTTAGGGTTAGTTTTAGGGTTAGAGTTATGTCCTATGGTTTGTGTTAGAGGTTAGGGTTAGGTTTACTGGTCACGGTTAGGGTAACGTTTAGGGGGTAGCATTAGGGTTAGGATTAGGGTTAAGGGATAGGATTAGGGTTAAGTGCTGGGCTTAGGTTTAGGGTTTAGTGTTAGGTTTATCATTAAAGATTAGGGTTAGAATCAGGGTTAAATGCTTGGGTACGGGTAATGGTTAGGTTCAGGGTTAAGGTTCACAGATAGGGTTAGTGTTAAGGGTTACCGGTAGGTTTAGGGTTCAGGGTTAGTGTTAGCATTAGGGCTTAAGGTTAGGATTAGGCGGTAGGTTAGATTTAGGGTTAGATCTAGGCGTTAGGGTAAGGGCTAGCGTTAGGGTTAAGAGATAGGGTTAGGTTTAATGCTTAGGATTAGGGTTAGGGTTTGGGGTTAAAGTAAGTGTTAGGGGTTAGGTTTAAGGATCCAAGGTTAGGGTTATTTTTAGCTGTAGTGTTAGGGTTAGGGATAAGGGATCCCATTAGCATTAAGGGTCTTCCTTACTGTAGGGTTAAGGGTTAGGCTTAGAGTTAAAGGTTAAGGTTAGGGTCAGTGTTAAGATTTAGGGTGAGGGTTAACGGTTAGGGTAAAGGTTAAGCGTTAGGGTTAGGGATTAGTGATTAGGGTTTTTGGTTAGTGTTAGGGTTAGCGGTTAGGAGTTAGTGTTTTATGAAGGGGTATGGTTAGAATTAGGATTGGTATTAATGTTATATTGGCTTGGTAGAACGTGTTGGGGAGAACTCCATCCTTCTCAATATTGGAGAATAGTTTATGTAGGATGGGCACCAGTTCTTCTTTGTATGTATGGTAAAATTCAGGTGTGAACCCATCTGGACCAGGGCTTTTCTTTTTGGGAAGGTTTTTTATTGCTGTTTCGATTTCAGTTCTTGATATTGGTCTGTTCAGGTACTCTATTTCTTCCTGGTTGAGCCTGGGAAGACTATGTGTTTCTAAAAATTTGTCCATTTCCTCCACGTTCTCCAGTTTGTGTGCATAAAGATTTTTGTAGAATTCATAGATGATATCTTGTATCTCTGTAGCATCGGTTGTGATTTCTCCTTTCATGTTCCTAATGGAGGTTATTAGAGATTTTACTTTTGTGCTCTTGGTTAGTCTAGCCAGAGGTGTGTCTATTTTGTTTATCTTTTCAAAGAATCAACTTTTTGTTTTATTAATTTCCCTTATAGTTTCTTTGTTGTCCTTTTCATTTAGTTCTGATTTGATCTTAGTAATTTCTCGCCTTCTGCTGGGTTTGGGATCGTTCTGTTCTTCTTTCTCCAGCTCTTTGAGTCTATTCGTTAGGTTGTCTATTTGCATGTTTTCTGTCTTTTTGATATAGGCATTTATGGATATGAATTTTCCTCTCAGGACTGCTTTAGCTGCATCCCATAGATTTTGATAAGTTGTATCTCCATTGTCATTTAATTCAAAGAAATTTTTGATTTCCATCTTGATTTCTTCTTTTATAGAATAATTATTCAGGAGAAGGTTATTTAGCTTCCATGACTTTGAGTAAGAGTGAGGGTTTCTGTTTGTGATCATTGTTACTTTTATTCCGCTGTGATCTGAGAAGATGCATGGTATAATTTCTATTTTTTTGAATTTTTGAAGACATGATTTATGTCCTAGGACATGGTCAATCTTAGAGAATGTCCCGTGAGCTGATGAGAAGAATGTATATTCTGTGGACTTTGGGTAGAATGTCCTATAGATGTCAGCCATGCCCATTTGTTCTAGCATTCTATTTAGGTCCATTATGTCTTTGTTTATTTTCTGTTTAGAGGATCTGTCCTGTACTGTCAGTGGGGTGTTAAAGTCTCCAGCTATTACAGTATTATTATCTATCATCTGGTTCAGATCTAGTAGGGTTTGCTTTATGAATCTAGGTGCACCTAGGTTGGGTGCATATATATTGAGTATAGTCATGGCTTCTTGTTGAATTGTGCCCTTGACCAGTATGTAGTAGCCATTTTTGTCTTTTATTATTTTTGTTGGTTTGAAAGCTAAGTTATTGGAAATTAAGATTGCCACACCAGCTTTCTTTTCGTTACCGTTTGCTTGAAATACCGATTTCCATCGTTTTACTTTCAGTCTAAATGCATCTTTGCTCGTTAGGTGGGTTTCTTGGAGACAGCAGATACTTGGCTTGTGCTTTTTTATCCATTGGGCCAGTCTATGTCTCTTGAGCGGGGAATTCAAGCCATTCACATTTATTGAGAAAACCGATAAGTGAGACGGTTTTTTGTTCAGCTTGTTGGGTAGAACTTCATTGCAATGTTTTCTAATCATCAGGGAAATGCAAATCAAAACCACAATGAGATATCACTTAACCCCAGTGAGAATGGCCTTTATCAAAAAAACCCAAAACAACACATGTTGGCGTGGGTGTGGAGAGACAGGAACACTAATACACTGCTGGTGGGACTGCAAACTAGTGCAACCCCTGTGGAAAGCATTATGGAGGTATCTTAAACAGATTCAAGTAGACCTGCCATTTGACCCAGCAATCCCATTACTGGGCATATACCCAAAGGAAAAAAGGTCATTCTGTTACAAAGGCACGTGTACCCAAAAGTTTATAGCAGCACAATTCACAATAGCAAAGATGTGGAAACAACCCAAATGCCCATCAATACATGATTGGATTAGTAAACTGTGGTATATGTATACCATGGAATATTACTCAGCTATAAGGAATGATGAAGATACGACATCTCTATGGTTTTCCTGGAGAGAGTTAGAACCCATTATATTAAGTGAAGTATCCCAAGAATGGAAAAACAAGCATCACATGTACTCACCAGAAAATTGGTTTCCCTGATCATCACCTAAATACAAATCTGGGAATGACACCAATTGGACATCAGACTGAGGTGGGGGTGGGGGAGGGGATGGGGGTATGCCTACACAATGAGTGCATTGCACACCTTTTGGGGAGTGGTAACACTTGAAGGTGCTGACTCGGGAAAGGGGGGGTGGGGAAAAAATATGAAACTATTGTTTTTAACTTGCACTGTTCACTTAATAATTTATCATGAATATTTCCCATATTATTTCAAAAAAAAAAAAAAAAGAATTAGGATTGGGGTTAGAGTTAGGGTGAGGTATAGGGGTTAGGTTTAGGGGTTAGTTTTAGGGTAAAAGGATAGGATTAGGGTTACGGGTTGGGCTTAGGTTTAGGGTTAAAGTTTACTGCTAGGGTTAGGGATAGGGTTCAGGGTTAGCTTTAGGGGTTCTGGTTAGGGTTAGGTGTTAGGTTAGTGTCAGGGTTAGGTCTAGTCGTGAGGGTAATTTTTAGGGTTAGCTTTAAGAGCTAGGGTTAGGTTTAATGGTTAGGATTAGGATTAGGGTTAAGGGTTAGGGTAAGGCTTAGGGGTTAGGGTCAAGGGTTAGGGTCAAGGGTTAGGGTTTTTGTTAGGCATAGCGTTGGGGTTAGAAGTAAGGGTTACTGTCAGTGTTAGGGTTGTAGGTAGGGTTACGGTTAGGGTTAGCGGTTTAGAATTAGGGTTAGGGATTAGGTGTCACAGTGATGACTAGGAGATAGGGTTAGAATTATGGGATAGGGCTTGTTCTCAGGAAATGGGTTATGCATTAACGTTAGGATAAGAGGTTAAAGTTGGGCGCACGGTGAAGTTTACGTGTTAAGGGGAGAAATAGGAACAGGGTTGGGTGTTATGTTCAGGGTTAGGGTTATCTGTTAAAGGTATTGTTTATGCTTAGCACACAGGCCCTGTCTGCATTAGGCGGGCGGGGGGAGTTTAGGGGCCTGGGATTGTACCCGGGAACCCACTCTATCATACTCTGGGTATGGACCCGTGGGTTTCATGCAGGACACAGTGGTAGAGCCTCCTTTCACGCATGGCATGGGAGGATTGCAGGCTTTCTAAACTCTAAGAAAGCAAGAAGTCTGAGAATTAGATTTAGGTTTAGGATACTGGTTAGGGTGAAGGATGAAGTTTAGTGTTAGGGTGAGGGCTTAGGGTTAGGGATCACGGTTAGGGTTAGAGGTTACTCTTAGGTTTAATGGTTACACTTTGGTTTATGGTTGAGGTTTACGTTTAGGGTTAAGATGAGGGGTTAGGGTTTGGTACAGGGTTAGGGTTAAGTGTTAGGTTTAGGGTTGAAGATTAGGATTAGGGTTAGGATTAAAGGTTAGCGTGAGAGTTAACGCTTAGGGTTAAGGTTAAGAGGTAGGGTTTAGGGTTAGGGTTAGGGTTAGTTTTAGGGTTAGAGTTATGTGCTATGGTTTGTGTTACAGGTTAGGGTTAGGTTTACTGGTCATGGTTAGGGTTACGTTTAGGGGTTAGCATTAGGGTTAGGGTTATGGTTACGGTTAAGTGAAAGGATTAGGGTGAAGTGTTGGGCTTAGGGTTAGGGTTTAGTGTTAAGGTTAGCATTAAGGTTTAGGGTTAGGGTCAGGGTTAAATGCTTGGGTGCGGGTAATGGTTAGGGTCAGGGTTAAGGTTCACGGGTAGGGTTAGTGTTAAGAGTTACGGGTAGGTTTAGGGTTCAGGGTTAGTGTTAGCATTAGGGCTTAAGGTTAGGATTAGGCGGTAGGTTAGATTTAGGGTTAGATTTACGCGTTAGGGTAAGGGCTAGCGTTAGGGTTAAGAGATAGGGTTAGGTTTAATGCTTAGGATTAGGGTTAGGGTTTGGGGTTAAAGTAAGTGTTAGGGGTTAGGTTTAAGGATCCAAGGTTAGGGTTATTTTTAGCTGTAGTGTTAGGGTTAGGGATAGGGGATCCCATTAGCATTAAGGGTCTTCCTTACTGTAGGGTTAAGGGTTAGGCTTAGAGTTAAAGGTTAAGGTTAGGGTCAGTGTTAAGATTTAGGGTGAGGGTTAACGGTTAGGGTAAAGGTTAAGCGTTAGGGTTAGGGATTAGTGATTAGGGTTTTTGGTTAGTGTTAGGGTTAGCGGTTAGGAGTTAGTGTTTTATGAAGGGGTATGGTTAGAATTAGGATTGGGGTTAGAGTTAGGGTGAGGTATAGGGGTTAGGTTTAGGGTTTAGTTTTAGGGTAAAAGGATAGGATTAGGGTTACGGGTTGGGCTTAGGTTTAGGGTTAAAGTTTACTGCTAGGGTTAGGGATAGGGTTCAGGGTTAGCTTTAGGGGTTCTGGTTAGGGTTAGGTGTTAGGTTAGTGTCAGGGTTAGGTCTAGTCTTGAGGGTAAGGTTTAGGGTTACCCTTAAGAGCTAGGGTTAGGTTTAATGGTTAGGATTAGGATTAGGGTTAAGGGTTAGGGTAAGGCTTAGGGGTGAGGGTGAAGGGTAAGAGTCAAGTGTTAGGGTTTTTGTTAGGCATAGCGTTGGGGTTAGAAGTAAGGGTTACTGTCAGTGTTAGGGTTGTAGGTAGGGTTACAGTTAGGGTTAGCGGTTTAGAATTAGGGTTAGGGATTAGGTGTCACAGTGATGACTAGGAGATAGGGTTAGAATTATGGGATAGGGGTTGTTCTCAGGAAATGGGTTATGCATTAACGTTAGGATAAGAGGTTAAAGTTAGGCGCACGGCAAGGTTTACGTGTTAAGGGGAGAAATAGCAACAGGGTTGGGTGTTATGTTCAGGGTTAGGGTTATCTGTTAAAGGTATTGTTTATGCTTAGCGCACGGGCCCTGTCTGCATTAGGCGGGCGGGGGGAGTTTAGGGGGCTGGGATTGTACCCGGGAACCCACTCTATCATACTCTGGGTATGGGCCCGTGGGTTTCAAGCAGGACACAGTGGTAGAGCCTCCTTTCACGCATAGCATGGGAGGATTGCAGGCTTTCTAAACTCTAAGAAAGCAAGAAGTCTGAGAATTAGATTTAGGGTTAGGATTCTGGTTAGGGTTAAGGATGAAGTTTAGTGTTAGGGTGAGGGCTTAGGGTTAGGGTTTAGGGTTAGGGTTAAAGATTACTCTTAGGTTTAACGGTTACACTTTGGTTTAGGGTTGAGGTTTACGGTTACGGTTAAGATGAGGGGTTAGGGTTTGGTACAGGGTTAGGGTTAAGTGTTAGGTTTAGGGTTGAAGATTAGGATTAAGGTTAGGATTAAAGGTTAGCGTGAGAGTTAACGCTTAGGGTTAAGGTTAAGTGTTAGGGTTTAGGGTTAGGTTTAGGGTTAGTTTTAGGGTTAGAGTTATCTGCTATGGTTTGTGTTAGAGGTTAGGGTTAGGTTTACTGGTCATGGTTAAGGTTACGTTAGGGGTTAGCATTAGGTTTAGGGTTAGGGTTAGGCTTAAGGTATAGGATTAGGGTTAAGTGTTGGGCTTAGGGTTAGGGTTTAGTGTTAAGGTTAGCATTAAGGATTAGGGTTAGGGTCAGGGTTAAATGCTTGGGTGCGGGTAATGGTTAGGGTCAGGCTTAACGTTCACGGATAGGGTTAGTGTTAAGGGTTACGGGTAGGTTTAGGGTTCAGGGTTAGTGTTAGCATTAGGGCTTATTGTTAGGATTAGGCGGTAGGTTAGATTTAGGGTTAGATCTAGGCGTTAGGGTAAGGGCTAGCGTTAGGGTTAAGAGATAGGGTTAGGTTTAATGCTTAGGATTAGGGTTAGGGTTTGGGGTTAAAGTAAGAGTTAGGGGTTAGGTTTAAGGATCCAAGGTTAGGGTTATTTTTAGCTGTAGTGTTAGGGTTAGGGATAAGGGATCCCATTAGCATTAAGGGTCTTCCTTACTGTAGGGTTAAGGGTTAGGCTTAGAGTTAAAGGTTAAGGTTAGGGTCAGTGTTAAGATTTAGGGTGAGGGTTAACGGTTAGGGTAAAGGTTAAGCGTTAGGGTTAGGGATTAGTGATTAGGGTTTTTGGTTAGTGTTAGGGTTAGCGGTTAGGAGTTAGTGTTTTATGAAGGGGAATGGTTAGAATTAGGATTGGGGTTAGAGTTAGGGTGAGATATAGGGGTTAGGTTTAGGGGTTAGTTTTAGTGTAAAAGGATAGGATTAGGGTTACGGGTTGGGCTTAGGTTTAGGGTTAAAGTTTACTGCTAGGGTTAGGGATAGGGTTCAGGGTTAGCTTTAGGGGTTCTGGTTAGGGTTAGGTGTTAGGTTAGTGTCAGGGTTAGGTCTAGTCGTGAGGGTAAAGTTTAGGGTTAGCTTTAAGTGCTAGGGTTAGGTTTAATGGTTAGGATTAGGATTAGGGTTAAGGGTTAGGGTAAGGCTTAGGGGTTAGGGTGAAGGGTTAGGGTCAAGGGTTAGGGTTTTTGTTAGGCATAGCGTTGGGGTTAGAAGTAAGGGTTACTGTCAGTGTTAGGGTTGTAGGTAGGGTTACGGTTAGGGTTAGCGGGTTAGAATTAGGATTAGGGATTAGGTGTCACAGTGATGACTAGGAGATAGGGTTAGAATTATGGGATAGGGGTTGTTCTCAGGAAATGGGTTATGCATTAACGTTAGGATAAGAGGTTAAAGTTAGGCGCACGGTGAGGTTTACGTGTTAAGGGGAGAAATAGGAACAGGGTTGGGTGTTATGTACAGGGTTAGGGTTATCTATTAAAGGTATTGTTTATGCTTAGCGCACGGGCCGTGTCTGCATTAGGCAGGCAGGGGGAGTTTAGGGGGCTGGGATTGTACCCGGGAACCCACTCTATCATACTCTGTGTATGGGCCCATGGGTTTCATGCAGGACACAGTGGTAGAGCCTCCTTTCAGGCATGGCATCGGAGGATTGCAGGCTTTCTAAACTCTAAGAAAGCAAGAAGTCTGAGAATTAGATTTAGGGTTAGGATTATGGTTAGGGTTAAGGATGAAGTTTAGTGTTAGGGTGATGGCTTAGGGTTAGGGATTAGGGTTAGGGTTAAAGGTTACTCTTAGGTATAACGGTTACACTTTGGTTTAGGGTTGAGGTTTACAATTAGGGTTAAGATGAGGGGTTAGGATTTGGTACAGGGTTAGGGTTAAGTTTTAGGTTTAGGGTTGAAGATTAGGATTAGGGATAGGATTAAAGGTTAGCGTGAGAGTTAACGCTTAGTGTTAAGGTTAAGATTTAGGGTTTAGGGTTAGGGTTAGGGTTAGTTTTAGGGTTAGAGTTATGTGCTATGGTTTGTGTTACAGGTTAGGGTTAGGTTTACTGGTCATGGTTAGAGTTACCTTTAGGGGTTAGCATTAGGGTTAGGGTTATGGTTACGGTTAAGTGATAGGATTAGGGTTAAGTGTTGGGCTTAGGGTTAGGGTTTAGTGTTAAGGTTAGCATTAAGGATTAGGGTCAGGGTCAGGGTTAAATGCTTGGGTGCGGGTAATGGTTACGGTCAGGGTTAAGGTTCACGGATAGGGTTAGTGTTAAGGGTTACGGGTAGGTTTAGGGTTCAGGGTTAGTGTTTGCATTAGGGCTTAAGGTTAGGATTAGGCGGTAGGTTAGATTTAGGGTTAGATCTAGGCGTTAGGGTAAGGGCTAGCATTAGGGTTAAGAGATAGGGTTAGGTTTAATGCTTAGGATTAGGGTTAGGTTTTGGGGTTAAAGTAAGTGTTAGCGGTTAGGTTTAAGGATCCAAGGTTAGGGTTATTTTTAGCTGTAGTGTTAGGGTTAGGGATAAGGGATCCCATTAGCATTAAGTGTCTTCCTTCCTGTAGGGTTAAGGGTTAGGCTTAGAGTTATAGGTTAAGGTTAGGGTCAGTGTTAAGATTTAGGGTGAGGGTTAACGGTTAGGTTAAAGGTTAAGCGTTAGGGTTAGGGATTAGTGATTAGGGTTTTTGGTTAGTGTTAGGGTTAGCGGTTAGGAGTTAGTGTTTTATGAAGGGGTATGGTTAGAATTAGGATTGGGGTTAGAGTTAGGGTGAGGTATAGGGGTTAGGTTTAGGGGTTAGTTTTAGGGTAAAAGGATAGGATTAGGGTTACGGGTTGGGCTTAGGTTTAGGGTTAAAGTTTACTGCTAGGGTTAGGGATAGGGTTCAGGGTTAGCTTTAGGGGTTCTGGTTAGGGTTAGGTGTTAGGTTAGTGTCAGGGTTAGGTCTAGTCGTGAGGGTAAGGTTTAGGGTTAGCTTTAAGAGCTAGGGTTAGGTTTAATGGTTAGGATTAGGATTAGGGTTAAGGGTTAGGGTAAGGCTTAGGGGTTAGGGTGAAGGGTTAGGGTCAAGGGTTAGGTTTTTTGTTAGGCATAGCGTTGGGGTGAGAAGTAAGGGTTACTGTCAGTGTTAGGGTTGTAGGTAGGGTTACGGTTAGGGTTAGCGGTTTAGAATTAGGGTTAGGGATTAGGTGTCACAGTGATGACTAGGAGATAGGGTTAGAATTATGGGATAGGGGTTGTTCTCAGGAAATGCGTTATGCATTAACGTTAGGATAAGAGTTTAAAGTTAGGCGCACGGTGAGGTTTACGTGTTAAGGGGAGAAATAGGAACAGGGTTGGGTGTTATGTTCAGGGTTAGGGTTATCTGTTAAAGGTATTGTTTATGCGTAGCGCACGGGCCCTGTCTGCATTAGGCGGGCGGGGGGAGTTTAAGGGGCTGGGATTGTACCCGGGAACCCACTCTATCATACTCTGGGTATGGGCCCGTGGGTTTCATGGAGGACACAGTGGTAGAGCCTCCTTTCACTCATGGCATGGGAGGATTGCAGGCTTTCTAAACTCTAAGAAAGCAAGAAGTCTGAGAATTAGATTTAGGGTTAGGATTATGGTTAGGGTTAAGGATGAAGTTTAGTGTTAGGGTGAGAGCTTAGGGTTAGGGATTAGGGTTAGGGTTAAAGGTTACTCTTAGGTTTAACGGTTACACTTTGGTTTAGGGTTGAGGTTTACGGTTAGGGTTAAGATGAGGGGTTAGGGTTAGGTACAGGGTTAGGGTTAAGTGTTAGGTTTAGGGTGGAAGATTAGGATTAGGGTTAGGATTAAAGGTTAGCGTGAGAGTTAACGCTTAGGGTTAAGGTTAAGAGTTAGGGTTTAGGGTTAGGGTTAGGGTTAGGGTTAGTTTTAGGGTTAGAGTTATGTGCTATGGTTTGTGTTAGAGGTTAGGGTTAGGTTTACTGGTCACGGTTAGGGTTACGTTTAGGGGGTAGCATTAGGGTTAGGGTTAGGTTTAAGTGATAGGATTATGGTTAAGTGTTGGGCTTAGGGTTAGGGTTTAGTGTTAGGTTTATCATTAAGGATTAGGGTTAGAATCAGGGTTAAATGCTTGGGTGCGCGTAATGGTTAGGGTCAGGGTTTAGGTTCACGGATAGGGTTAGTGTTAAGGGTTACGGGTAGGTTTAGGGTTCAGGGTTAGTGTTAGCATTAGGGCTTAAGGTTAGGATTAGGCGGGAGGTTAGATTTAGGGTTAGATCTAGGCGTTAGGGTAAGGGCTAGCGTTAGGGTTAAGAGATAGGGTTAGGTTTAATGCTTAGGATTAGGGTTAGGGTTTGGGGTTAAAGTAAGTGTTAGGGGTTAGGTTTAAGGATCCAAGGTTATGGATATTTTTAGCTGTAGTGTTAGGGTTAGGGATAAGGGATCCCATTAGCATTAAGGGTCTTCCTTATTGTAGAGTTAAGGGTTAGGCTTAGAGTTAAAGGTTAAGGTTAGGGTCACTGTTAAGATTTAGGGTGAGGGTTAACGGTCAGGGTAAAGGTTAAGTGTTAGGGTTAGGGATTAGTGATTAGGGTTTTGGTTAGTATTAGGGTTAGCGGTTAGGGGTTAGTGTTTTATGAAGGGGTAAGGTTAGAATTAGGATTGGGGTTAGAGTTAGGGTGAGGTATAGGGGTTAGGTTTATTGGATAGTTTTAGGGTAAAAGGATAGGAGTAGGGTTACGGGTTGGGCTTAGGTTTAGGGTTAAAGTTTACTGCTAGGGTTAGGGATAGGGTTCAGGGTTAGCTTTAGGGGTTCTGGTTAGGGTTAGGTGTTAGGTTAGTGTCAGGGTTAGGTCTAGTCGTGAGGGTAAGGTTTAGTGTTAGCTTTAAGAGCTAGGGTTAGGTTTAATGGTTAGGATTAGGATTAGGGTTAAGGGTTAGGGTAAGGCTTAGGGGTTAGGGTGAAGGGTTAGGGTCAAGGGTTAGGGTTTTTGTTAGGCATAGCGTTGGGGTGAGAAGTAAGGGTTACTGTCAGTGTTAGGGTTGTAGGTAGGGTTACGGCTAGGGTTAGCGGTTTAGAATTAGGGTTAGGGATTAGGTGTCACAGTGATGACTAGGAGATAGGGTTAGAATTATGGGATAGGGCTTGTTCTCAGGAAATGGGTTATGCATTAACGTTAGGATAAGAGGTTAAAGGTAGGCGCATGGTGAGGTTTACGTGTTAAGGGGAGAAATAGGAACAGGGTTGGGTGTTATGTTCAGGGTTAGGGTTATCTGTTAAAGGTATTGTTTATGCTTAGCGCACGGGCCCTGTCTGCATTAGGCGGGCGGGGGGAGTTTAGGGGGCTGGGATTGTACCCGGGAACCCACTCTATCATACTCTGGGTATGGGCCCGTGGGTTTCATGCAGGACACAGTGGTAGAGCCTCCTTTCATGCATGGCATGGGAGGATTGCAGGCTCTCCAAACTCTAAGAAAGCAAGAAGTCTGAGAATTAGATTTAGGGTTGGATTCTGGTTAGGGTTAAGGATGAAGTTTAGTGTTAGGTTGAGGGCTTAGGGTTAGGGATTAGGGTTAGGGTTAAAGGTTACTCTTAGGTTTAACGGTTACACTTTGGTTTAGGGTTGAGGTTTACGGTTAGGGTTAAGATGAGGGGTTAGGGTTTGGTACAGGGTTAGGGTTAAGTGTTAGGTTTAGGGTTGAAGATTAGGATTAGGGTTAGGATTAAAGGTTAGCGTGAGAGTTAATGCTTAGGGTTAAGGTTAAGAGTTAGGGTTTAGGGTTAGGGTTAGGGTTAGTTTTAGGGTTAGAGTTATGTGCTATGGTTTGTGTTACAGGTTAGGGTTAGGTTTACTGGTCATGGTTAGGGTTACGTTTAGGGGTTAGCATTAGGGTTAGGGTTAGGGTTAGGGTTAAGGGATACGATTAGGGTTAAGTGTTGGGCTTAGGGTTAGGGTTTAGTGTTAGGTTTAGCATTACGGATTAGGGTTAGGGTCAGGGTTAAATGCTTGGGTGCGGGTAATGGTTAGGGTCAGGGTTTAGGTTGACGGATAGGGTTAGTGTTAAGGGTTACGGGTAGGTTTAGGGTTCAGGGTTAGTGTTAGCATTAGGGCTTAAGGTTAGGATTAGGCGGTAGGTTAGATTTAGGGTTAGATCTAGGCGTTAGGGTAAGGGCTAGCGTTAGGGTTAAGAGATAGGGTTAGGTTTAATTCTTAGGATTAGGGTTAGGGTTTGGGGTTAAAGTAAGTGTTAGGGGTTAGGTTTAAGGATCCAAGGTTAGGGTTATTTTTAGCTGTAGTGTTAGGGTTAGGGATAAGGGATCCCATTAGCATTAAGGGTCTTCCTTCCTGTAGGGTTAAGGGTTAGGCTTAGAGTTAAAGGTTAAGGTTAGGGTCAGTGTTAAGATTTAGGGTGAGGGTTAACGGTTAGGGTAAAGGGTAAGCGTTAGGGTTAGGGATTAGTGATTAGGGTTTTTGGTTAGGGTTAGGGTTAGTGGTTAGGAGTTAGTGTTTTATGAAGGGGTATGGTTAGAATTAGGATTGGGGTTAGAGTTAGGGTGAGGTATAGGGGTTAGGTTTAGGGTTAGTTTTAGGGTAAAAGGATAGGATTAGGGTTACGGGTTGGGCTTAGGTTTAGGGTTAAAGTTTACTGCTAGGGTTAGGGATAGGGTTCAGGGTTAGCTTTAGGGGTTCTGGTTAGGGTTAGGTGTTAGGTTAGTGTCAGGGTTAGGTCTAGTCGTGAGGGTAAGGTTTAGGGTTAGCTTTAAGAGCTAGGGTTAGGTTTAATGGTTAGGATTAGGATTAGGGTTAAGGGTTAGGGTAAGGCTTAGGGGTTAGGGTGAAGGGTTAGGGTCAAGGGTTAGGGTTTTTGTTAGGCATAGCGTTGGGGTTAGAAGTAAGGGTTATTGTCAGTGTTAGGGTTGTAGGTAGGGTTACGGTTAGGGTTAGCGGTTTAGAATTAGGGTTAGGGATTAGGTGTCACAGTGATGACTAGGAGATAGGGTTAGAATTATGGGATAGGGGTTGTTCTCAGGAAATGGGTTATGCATTAACGTTAGGATAAGAGGTTAAAGTTAGGCGCACGGTCAGGTTTACGTGTTAAGGGGAGAAATAGGAACAGGGTTGGGTGTTATGTTCAGGGTTAGGGTTATCTGTTAAAGGTATTGTTTATGCTTAGCGCACGGGCCCTGTCTGCATTAGGCGGGCGGGGGGAGTTTAGGGGGCTGGGATTGTACCCGGGAACCCACTCTATCATACTCTGGGTATGGGCCCGTGGGTTTCATGCAGGACACAGTGGTAGAGCCTCCTTTCACGCATGGCATGGGAGGATTGCAGGCTTTCTAAACTCTAAGAAAGCAAGAAGTCTGAGAATTAGATTTAGGGTTAGGATTCTGGTTAGGGTTAAGGATGAAGTTTAGTGTTAGGGTGAGGGCTTAGGGTTAGGGATTAGGGTTAGGGTTAAAGGTTACTCTTAGGTTTAACGGTTACACTTTGGTTTAGGGTTGAGGTTTACGGTTAGGGTTAAGGTGAGGGGTTAGGGTTTGGTACAGGGTTAGGGTTAAGTGTTAGGTTTAGGGTTGAAGATTAGGATTAGGGTTAGGATTAAAGGTTAGCGTGAGATTTAACGCTTAGGGTTAAGGTTAAGAGTTAGGGTTAGGGTTAGGGTTAGTTTTAGGGTTAGAGTTATGTGCTATGGTTTGTGTTAGAGGTTAGGGTTAGGTTTACTGGTCACGGTTAGGGTTACGTTTAGGGGGTAGCATTAGGGTTAGGGTTAGGGTTAAAGGATAGGTTTAGGGTTAAGTGTTGGGCTTAGGGTTAGGGTTTAGTGTTAAGGTTATCATTAAGGATTAGGGTTAGGGTCATGGTTAAATGCTTGGGTGCGGGTAATGGTTAGGGTCAGGGTTTAGGTTCACGGATAGGGTTAGTGTTAAGGGTTACGGGTAGGTTTAGGGTTAGGGTTAGTGTTAGCAATACGGCTTAATGTTAGGATTAGGCGGGAGGTTAGATTTAGGGTTAGATCTAGGCGTTAGGGTAAGGGCTAGCGTTAGGGTTAAGAGATAGGGTTAGGTTTAATTCTTAGGATTAGGGTTAGGGTTTGGGGTTAAAGTAAGTGTTAGGGGTTAGGTTTAAGGATCCAAGGTTAGGGTTATTTTTAGCTGTAGTGTTAGGGTTAGGGATAAGGGATCCCATTAGCATTAAGGGTCTTCCTTACTGTAGGGTTAAGGATTAGGCTTAGAGTTAAAGGTTAATGTTAGGGTCAGTGTTAAGATTTAGGGTGAGGGTTAACGGTTAGGGTAAACGTTGAGCATTAGGTTTAGGGATAGTGATTAGGGTTTTTGGTTAGTGTTAGGGTTAGCGGTTAGGAGTTAGTGTTTTATGAAAGGGTATGGTTCGAATTAGGATTGGGGTTAGAGTTAGGGTGAGGTATAGGGGTTAGGTTTCGGGGTTAGTTTTAGGGTAAAAGGATAGGATTAGGGTTACGGGTTGGGCTTAGGTTTAGGGTTAAAGTTTACTGCTAGGGATAGGGATAGGGTTCAGGGTTAGCTTTAGGGGTTCTGGTTAGGGTTAGGTGTTAGGTTAGTGTCAGGGTTAGGTCTAGTCGTGAGGGTAAGGTTTAGGGTTAGCTTTAAGAGCTAGGGTTAGGTTTAATGGTTAGGATTAGGATTAGGTTTAAGGGTTAGGGTAAGGCTTAGGGGTTAGGGTGAAGGGTTAGGGTCAAGGGTTAGGGTTTTTGTTAGGCATAGCGTTGGGGTTAGAAGTAAGGGTTACTGTCAGTGTTAGGGTTGTAGGTAGGGTTACGGTTAGGGTTAGTGGTTTAGAATTACGGTTAGGGATTCGGTGTCACTGTGATGACTAGGAGATAGGGTTAGAATTATGGGATAGGGGTTGTTCTCAGGAAATGGGTTATGCCTTAACGTTAGGATAAGAGGTTAAAGTTAGGCGCACGGTGAGGTTTACGTGTTAAGGGGAGAAATAGGAACAGGGTTGGGTGTTATGTTCAGGGTTAGGGTTATCTGTTAAAGGTATTGTTTATGCTTAGCGCACGGGCCCTGTCTGCATTAGGCGGGCGGGGGGAGTTTAGGGGGCTGGGATTGTACCCGGAAACCCACTCTATCATACTCTGGGTATGGGCCCGTGGGTTTCATGCAGGACACAGTGGTAGAGCCTCCTTTCACGCATGGCATGGGAGGATTGCAGGCTCTCTAAACTCTAAGAAAGCAAGAAGTCTGAGAATGAGATTTAGGGTTAGGATTATGGTTAGGGTTAAGGATGAAGTTTAGTGTTAGGGTGAGGGCTTAGGGTTAGGGATTAGGGTTAGGGTTAAAGGTTACTCTTAGGTTTAACGGTTACACTTTGGTTTAGGGTTGAGGTTTACTGTTAGGGTTAAGATGAGGGGTTAGGGTTTGGTACAGGGTTAGGGTTAAGTGTTAGGTTTAGGGTTGAAGATTAGGATTAGGGTTAGGATTAAAGGTTAGCGTGAGAGTTAACGCTTAGGGTTAAGGTTAAGGTTTAGGGTTTAGGGTTAGGGTTAGGGTTAGTTTTAGGGTTAGAGTTATGTGCTATGGTTTGTGTTACAGGTTAGGGTTAGGTTTACTGGTCATGGTTAGGGTTACGTTTAGGGGTTAGCATTAGGGTTAGGGTTAGGGTTAGGGTTAAGGGATAGGATTAGGGTTAAGTGTTGGGCTTAGGGTTAGGGTTTAGTGTTAGGGTTAGCATTACGGATTAGGGTTAGGGTCAGGGTTAAATGCTTGGGTGCGGGTAATGGTTTGGGTCAGGGTTTAGGTTCACGGATAGGGTTAGTGTTAAGGGTTACGGGTAGGTTTAGGGTTCAGGGTTAGTGTTAGCATTAGGGCTTAAGGTTAGGATTAGGCGGGAGGTTAGATTTAGTGTTAGATCTAGGCGTTAGGGTAAGGGCTAGCGTTAGGGTTAAGAGATAGGGTTAGGTTTAATGCTTAGGATTAGGGTTAGGGTTTGGGGTTAAAGTAAGTGTTAGGGGTTAGGTTTAAGGATCCAAGGTTAGGGTTATTTTTAGCTGTAGTGTTAGGGTTAGGGATAAGGGATCCCATTAGCATTAAGGTTCTTCCTTACTGTAGGCTTAAGGGTTAGGCTTAGAGTTAAAGGTCAAGGTTAGGTTCAGTGTTAAGATTTAGGGTGAGGGTTAACGGTTAGGGTAAAGGTTAAGCGTTAGGGTTAGGGATTAGTGATTAGGGTTTTTGGTTAGTGTTAGGGTTAGCGGTTAGGAGTTAGTGTTTTATGAAGGGGTATGGTTAGAATTAGGATTGGGGTTAGAGATAGGGTGAGGTATAGGCGTTAGGTTTAGGGGTTAGTTTTAGGGTAAAAGGATAGGATTAGGGTTACGGGTTGGGCTTAGGTTTAGGGTTAAAGTTTACTGCTAGGGTTAGGGATAGGGTTCAGGGTTAGCTTTAGGGGTTCTGGTTAGGGTTAGGTGTTAGGTTAGTGTCAGGGTTAGGTCTAGTCGTGAGGGTAAGGTTTAGGGTTAGCTTTAAGAGCTAGGGTTAGGTTTAATGGTTAGGATTAGGGTTAAGGGTTAGGGTAAGGCTTAGGGGTTAGGGTGAAGGGTTAGGGTCAAGGGTTAGGGTTCTTGTTAGGCATAGCGTTGCGGTAGAAGTAAGGGTTACTGTCAGTGTTAGGGTTGTAGGTAGGGTTACGGTTAGGGTTAGCGGTTTAGAATTAGGGTTAGGGATTAGGTGTCACAGTGATGACTAGGAGATAGGGTTAGAATTATGGGATAGGGGTTGTTCTCAGGAAATGGGTTATGCATTAACGTTAGGATAAGAGGTTAAAGTTAGGCGCACGGTGAGGTTTACGTGTTAAGGGGAGAAATAGGAACAGGGTTGGGTGTTATGTTCAGGGTTAGAGTTATCTGTTAAAGGTATTGTTTATGCTTAGCGCACGGGCTCTGTCTGCATTAGGCGGGCAGGGGGAGTTTAGGGGGCTGGGATTGTACCCGGGAACCCACTCTATCATACTCTGGGTATGGGCCCATGGGTTTCATGCAGGACACAGTGGTAGAGCCTCCTTTCACGCATGACATGGGAGGATTGCAGGCTTTCTAAACTCTAAGAAAGCAAGAAGTCTGAGAATTAGATTTAGGGTTAGGATTATGGTTAGGGTTAAGGATGAAGTTTAGTGTTAGGGTGAGGGCTTAGGGTTAGGGATTAGGGTTAGTGTTAAAGGTTACTCTTAGGTTTAACGGTTACACTTTGGTTTAGGGTTGAGGTTTACGGTTAGGGTTAAGATGAGGGGTTAGGGTTTGGTACAGGGTTAGGGTTAAGTGTTAGGTTTAGGGTTGAAGATTAGGATTAGGGTTAGGATTAAAGGTTAGCGTGAGAGTTAACGCTTAGGGTTAAGGTTAAGAGTTAGGGTTTAGGGTAGGGTTAGGGTTAGGGTAAGTTTTAGGGTTAGAGTTATGTGCTATGGTTTATGTTAGACGTTAGGGTTAGGTTTACTGGTCACGGTTAGGGTTACGTTTAGGGGGTAGCATTAGGGTTAGGGTTAGGGTTAAGGGATAGGATTAGGGTTAAGTGTTGGGCTTAGGGTTCGGGTTTAGTGTTAGGTTTATCATTAAGGATTAGGGTTAGAAGCAGGGTTAAATGCTTGGGTGCTGGTAATGTTTAGGGTCAGGGTTAAGGTTCACGGATAGGGTTAGTGTTAAGGGTTACGGGTAGGTTTAGGGTTCAGGGTTAGTGTTAGCAGTAGGGCTTAAGGTTAGGATTAGGCGGTAGGTTAGATTTAGGGTTAGAGCTAGGCGTTAGGGTAAGGGCTAGCGTTAGGGTTAAGAGATAGGGTTAGGTTTAATGCTTAGGATTAGGGTTAGGGTTTGGGGTTAAAGTAAGTGTTAGGGGTTAGGTTTAAGGATCCAAGGTTAGGGTTATTTTTAGCTGTAGTGTTAGGGTTAGGGATAAGGGATCCCATAAGCATTAAGGGTCTTCCTTCCTGTAGGGTTAAGGGTTAGGCTTAGAGTTAAAGGTTAAGGTTAGGGTCAGTGTTAAGATTTAGGGTGAGGGTTAACGGTTAGGGTAAAGGTTAAGCGTTAGGGTTAGGGATTAGTGATTAGGGTTTTTGGTTAGTGTTAGGGTTAGCGGTTAGGAGTTAGTGTTTTATGAAGGGGTATGGTTAGAATTAGGATTGGGGTTAGAGTTAGGGTGAGGTATAGGGGTTAGGTTTAGGGGTTAGTTTTAGGGTAAAAAGATAGGATTAGGGTTACGGGTTGGGCTTAGGTTTAGGGTTAAAGTTTACTGCTAGGGTTAGGGATAGGGTTCAGGGTTAGCTTTAGGGGTTCTGGTTAGGGTTAGGTGTTAGGTTAGTGTCAGGGTTAGGTCTAGTCGTGAGGGTAAGGTTTAGGGTTAGCTTTAAGAGCTAGGGTTAGGTTTAATGGTTAGGATTAGGATTAGGGTTAAGGGTTAGGGTAAGGCTTAGGGCTTAGGGTGAAGGGTTAGGGTCAAGGGTTAGGGTTTTTGTTAAGCATAGCGTTGGGGTAAAAGTAAGGGTTACTGTCAGTGTTAGGGTTGTAGGTAGGGTTACGGTTAGGGTTAGCGGTTTAGAATTAGGGTGAAGGGTTAGGGTCAAGGGTTAGGGTTTTTGTTAGGCATAGCGTTGGGGTTAGAAGTAAGGGTTATTGTCAGTGTTAGGGTTGTAGGTAGGGTTACGGTTAGGGTTAGCGGTTTAGAATTAGGGTTAGGGATTAGGTGTCACAGTGATGACTAGGAGATAGGGTTAGAATTATGGGATAGGGGTTGTTCTCAGGAAATGCGTTATGCATTAACGTTAGGATAAGAGGTTAAAGTTAGGCGCACGGTGAGGTTTACGTGTTAAGGGGAGAAATAGGAACAGGGTTGGGTGTTATGTTCAGGGTTAGGGTTATCTGTTAAAGGTATTGTTTATGCTTAGTGCACGGGCCCTGTCTGCATTAGGCGGGTGGGGGGAGTTTAGGGGGCTGGGATTGTACCCGGGAACCCACTCTATCGTACTCTGGGTATGGGCCCGTGGGTTTCACGCAGGACACAGTGGTAGAGCCTCCTTTCACGCATGGCATGGGAGAATTGCAGGCTTTCTAAACTCTAAGAAAGCAAGAAGTCTGAGAATTAGATTTAGGGTTAGGATTCTGGTTAGGGTTAAGGATGAAGTTTAGTGTTAGGGTGAGGGCTTAGGTTTAGGGATTAGGGTTAGGGTTAAAGGTTACTCTTAGGTTTAACGGTTACACTTTGGTTTAGGGTTGATGTTTACGGTTAGGGTTAAGATGAGGGGTTAGGGTTTGGTACAGGGTTAGGGTTAAGTGTTAGGTTTAGGGTTGAAGATTAGGATTAGGGTTAGGATTAAAGGTTAGCGTGAGAGTTAACGCTTAGGGTTAAGGTTAAGAGTTAGGGTTTAGGGTTAGGGTTAGGGTTAGGGTTAGTTTTAGGGTTAGAGTTATGTGCTATGGTTTGTGTTAGAGGTTAGGGTTAGGTTTACTGGTCACGGTTAGGGTTACGTTTAGGGGGTAGCATTAGGGTTAGGGATAGGGTTAAGGGATAGGATTAGGGTTAAGTGTTGGGCTTAGGGTTAGGGTTTAGTGTTAGGTTTATCATTAAGGATTAGGGTTAGAATCAGGGTTAAATGCTTGGTTGCGGGTAATGGTTAGGGTCAGGTTTAAGGTTCACGGATAGGGTTAGTGTTAAGGGTTACGGGTAGGTTTAGGGTTCAGGGTTAGTGTTAGCATTAGGGCTTAAGGTTAGGATTAGGCGGTAGGTTAGATTTAGGGTTAGATCTAGGCGTTAGGGTAAGGGTAAGCGTTAGGGTTAAGAGATAGGGTTAGGTTTAATTCTTAGGATTAGGGTTAGGTTTAGGGGATAAAGTAAGTGTTAGGGGTTAGGTTTAAGGATCCAAGGTTAGGGTTATTTTTAGCTGTAGTGTTAGGGTTAGGGATAAGGGATCCCATTAGCATTAAGGGTCTTCCTTAGTGTAGGGCTAAGGGTTAGGCTTAGAGTTAAAGATTAAGGTTAGGGTCAGTGTTAAGATTTAGGGTGAGGGTTAACGGTTAGGGTAAAGGTTAAGCATTCGGGTTAGGGATTAGTGATTAGGGTTTTTGGTTATTGTTAGGGTTAGCGGTTAGGAGTTAGTGTTTTATGAAGGGGTATGGTTAGAATTAGGATTGGGGTTAGAGTTAGGGTAAGGTATACGGGTTAGGTTTAGGGGATAGTTTTAGGGTAAAAGGATAGGATTAGGGTTGCGGGTTGGGCTTAGGTTAGGGTTAAAGTTTACTGCTTGGGTTAGGGATAGGGTTCAGGGTTAGCTTTAGGGGTTCTGGTTAGGGTTATGCGTTAGGTTAGTGTCAGGGTTAGGTCTAGTCGTGAGGGTAAGGTTTAGGGTTAGCTTTAAGAGCTAGGGTTAGGTTTAATGGTTAGGATTAGAATAAGGTTAAGGGTTAGGGTAAGGCTTAGGGGTTAGGATGAAGGGTTAGGGTCAAGGGTTAGGGTTTTTGTTAGGCATAGCGTTGGGGTTAGAAATAAGGTTTACTGTCAGTGTTAGGGTTGTAGGTAGGGTTACGGTTAGGGTTAGCGGTTTAGAATTAGGGTTAGGGATTAGGTGTCACAGTGATGACTAGGAGATAGGGTTAGAATTATGGGATAGGGGCTGTTCTCAGGAAATGGGTTATGCATTAACGTTAGGATAAGAGGTTAAAGTTAGGCGCACGGTGAGGTTTACGTGTTAAGGGGAGAAATAGGAACAGGGTTGGGTGTTATGTTCAGGGTTAGGGTTATCTGTTAAAGGTATTGTTTATGCTTAGCGCACGAGCCCTGTCTGCATTAGGCCGGCGGGGGGAGTTTAGGGGGCTGGGATTGTACCCGGGAACCCACTCTATCATACTCTGGGTATGGGCCCGTGGGTTTCATGCAGGACACAGTGGTAGAGCCTCCTTTCACGCATGGCATGGGAGGATTGCAGGCTTTCCAAACTCTAAGAAAGCAAGAAGTCTGAGAATTAGATTTAGGGTTAGGATTCTGGTTAGGGTTAAGGATGAAGTTTAGTGTTAGGGTGAGGGCTTAGGGTTAGGGAATAGGGTTAGGGTTAAAGGTTACTCTTAGGTTTAACGGTTACACTTTGCTTTAGGGTTCAGGTTTACGGTTAGGGTTAAGATGAGGGGTTAGGGTTTGGTACAGGGTTAGGGTTAAGTGTTAGGTTTAGGGTTGAAGATTAGGATTAGGGTTAGGATTAAAGGTTAGCGTGAGAGTTAACACTTAGGGTTAAGGTTAAGAGTTAGGGTTTACGGTTAAGGTTAGGGTTAGTTTTAGGGTTAGAGTTATGTGCTATGGTTTGTGTTAGAGGTTAGGGTTAGGTTTACTGGTCACGGTTAGGGTTACGTTTAGGGGTTAGCATTAGGGTTAGGGTTAGGGTTAGGGTTAAGGGATAGGATTAGGGTTAAGTGTTGGGCTTAGGGTTAGGGTTTAGTGATAGGGTTAGCATTAAGGATTAGGGTTAGGGTCAGGGTTAAATGCTTGGGTGCAGGTAATGGTTAGGGTCAGGGTTATGGTTCACGGATAGGGTTAGTGTTAAGGGTTACGGGTAGGTTTAGGGTTCAGGGTTAGTGTTAGCATTAGGGCTTAAGGTTAGGATTAGGCAGTAGGTTAGATTTAGGGTTAGAGCTAGGCGTTAGGGTAAGCGCTAGCGTTAGGGTTAAGAGATAGGGTTAGGTTTAATGCTTAGGATTAGGATTAGGGTTTGGGGTTAAAGTAAGTGTTAGGGGTTAGGTTTAAGGATCCAAGGTTAGGGTTATTTTTAGCTGTAGTGTTAGGGTTAGGGATAAGGGATCCCATTAGCATTAAGGGTCTTCCTTACTGTAGGGTTAAGGGTTAGGCTTAGAGTTAAAGGTTAAGGTTAGGGTCAGTGTTAAGATTTAGGGTGAGGGTTAACGGTTAGGGTAAAGGATAAGCGTTAGGGTTAGGGATTAGTGATTAGGGTTTTTGGTTAGTGTTAGGGTTAGCGGTTAGGAGTTAGTGTTTTATGAAGGGGTATGGTTAGAATTAGGATTGGGGTTAGAGTTAGGGTGAGGTATAGGGGTTAGGTTTAGGGGTTAGTTTTAATGTAAAAGGATAGGATTAGGGTTACGGGTTGGGCTTAGGTTTAGGGTTAAAGTTTACTGCTGGGGTTAGGGATAGGGTTCAGGGTTATCTTTAGGGGTTCTCGTTAGGGTTAAACGCTGAACACCTGCAAATAATTTTCAACGTAGTGGTTAATTGAAAAGCTCTGCGGCATACTTCTTGGAAGAAGCCAGTTACCTGTTCCCACGCAAAGAGGAGTATATAGAACCATGGTGGATTTCCAGCTGATGAAGTAAAGGATTATTAAAGGAACGGGATGACCATGGGGATCATCGTCAATTCTCTGAAACAGAATACGCCTTTTTGACCTGCCAAACACATGCCCACTACTCTTCTCTGGGGATAATAAAAACAAACCAGCGATCTGACAGAGGGCCTGAACACCCATCCTGGCCGACCCCACAAAAAAAAAAAGTACCCTCCAGCTACTAATTATAATGCCAATTTGCAAAATTTCCCTGCATTTTTAAACAATGGAGAAATGATGGTGGGATGATACTTAGAAGAATGGCTTCTTGTCAGTCTCCACTGAAAAAAATAGGCAACACCAAGTCAGCTACGCCTCAGCATAGTTATGTCCATAGCAGCCATATTTGGTTTCAGTACGCACATACACACGTCACCACAATTATGGTGAAACGTTGAAAACCTGCAAAGGATTTTCAACATACTGGTTAATTGAAAAGCTCTGAGGCATCCTTCTTAGAACAAACCAGTTTCCTGTGCCCACGCATAGAGAAGTATATAGAACCGTGGTGGCTTCCCAGCTCAGGAAGCAAAGGATTCTTAAAGGAACGGGATTACCAGGCGGATCCTGTTTAATTCTCTGAAACAGATCCGCAGTTTTCACCTGCCATACTAATACCCACTTCTCCTCTCTGGGGATAATAAAAAGAAACCAGCAAACTGACAGAGGGCCTGACCAAGACATCCACACCGACCCCACAGGAAAAAAAAAAAAAAAAAACCACCGTAGCCTCCAGCTACTAATTATAATGCTAACTTGCAAAATTTTCCTGCATTTTTAAACAATGGAAAAATGATGGTGAGATGATACTTAGAAGAATGGATTCTTGTCAGTCTCCACTAACAAAAATAGGCAAAACCAAGTCAGCTACGCCTCAGCATAGTTATGTCCGTCGCAGCCTTCTTGGGTTTCAGGAGGCACAAACACACGTTATCACAATTATGGTGAAACGCTGAACACCTGCAAATAATTTTCAACGTAGTGGTTAATTGAAAAGCTCTGCGGCATACTTCTTGGAACAAGCCAGTTACCTGTTCACACGCAAAGAGGAGTATATAGAACCATGGTGGATTTCCAGCTGATGAAGTAAAGGATTATTAAAGGAACGGGATGACCATGGGGATCATCGTCAATTCTCTGAAACAGAATCCGCCCTTTTCACCTGCCAAACACATGCCCACTTCTCCTCTCTGGGTATAATAAAAACTAACCAGCGAACTGACAGAGCGCCTGACCCCCCCATCCACATCGACCACACAAAAAAAAAACCGTACCCTCCAGCTACTAATTATAATGCTAACTTGCAAAATTTCCCTGCATTTTCAAACAATGGAAAAATGGTGGTGGGATGATACTTAGAAGAATGGATTCTTGTCTGTCTCCACAAACAGAAATGGGCAACACCAAGTCAGCTACTCCTCAGCATAGTTATGTCCGTCGCAGCCTTCTTGGGTTTCAGGAGGCACATACAAACCTTATCAAAATTATGGTGAAACGCTGAAAACCTGCAAATAATTTGCAACGTACAGGTTAATTTGAAAACTCTCCAGCATACTTCTTGGAACAAGCCAGGTACCTGTGCCCACACATAGAGGAGTATATAGAAACATGGTGGAATCCCAGCTGATGAAGCAAAGGATATTTAAAGGAATGAGATGACCATGCGGACCCTGTTTAATTCTATGAAACAGAATCCGCACTTTTCCCCTGCCAAACACATGCCCACTTCTCCTCTCTGGGGATTACAAAAACAAACCAGTGAATTGACAGATGGCCTGACCCCCCCATCCACATCGACCACACAAAAAAAAAAAACCGTACCCTCCAGCTACTAATTATAATGCTAACTTGCAAAATTTCCCTGCATTTTAAAACAATGGAAAAATGGTGGTGGGATGATACTTAGAAGAATGGCTTCTTGTAAGTCTCCACTAACAAAAATAGGCAACACGAAGTCAGCTACGCCTCAGCATACTTATGTCCGTGGCAGCAATATTGGGTTTCAGGAGACACATACAAACGTTATAAGAATTATGGTGAAACGCTGAAAACCTGCAAATAGTTTTCAACGTACTGCTTAATTGAAAATCTCTGCGGCATACTTCTTGGAACAAGCCAGTTACCTGTGCCCACACATAGAGGAGTATATAGAACCATGGTGGATTCCCAGCTGATGAAGCAAAAGTTTCCTAAAGGAACGGGATGAGCATGCGGATCCTGTTTCATTCTCTGAAACAGAATCCGAACTTTTCCCTGCCAAACACATGCCCACTTCTCCTCTCTGGAGATAATAAAAACTAACCAGCGAACTGACAGAGGGCCTGACCCCCTCCATCAACATCGACCACACACAAAAAAAAACCGTACCCTCCAGCCACTAATTATAATGCTAAGTTGCAAAATTTCCCTGCCTTTTAAAACAATGGAAAAATGGTGGTGGGATGATACTTAGAAGAATGGATTCTTGTCTGTCTCCACGAACAAAAATAGGCAACACCAAGTCAGCTACTCCTCAGCATAGTTATGTCCGTCGCAGGCTTCTTGGGTTTCAGGAGGCACATACAAACCTTATCAAAATTATGGTGAAACGCTGAACACCTGCAAATAATTTTCAATGTAGTGGTTAATTGAAAATCTCTGCGGCATACTTCTCGGAACAAGCCAGGTACCTGTGCCCACGCATAAAGGAGTATATAGAAACATGGTGGAATCCCAGCTGATGAAGCAAAGGATTCTTAAAGGAATGAGATGACCATGAGGATCCTGTTTAATTCTCTGAAACAGAATCCGCACTTTTCACCTGCAAAACACATGCCCACTACTCTTCTCTGGGGATAATAAAAACGAACCAGCGATCTGACAGAGGGCCTGAACACCCATCCTGACCGACCCCACAAAAAAAAAAGTACCCTCCAGCTACTAATTATAATGCCAATTTGCAAAATTTCCCTGCATTTTTAAACAATGGAGAAATGATGGTGGGATGATACTTAGAAGAATGGCTTCTTGTCAGTCTCCACTGACAAAAATAGGCAACACCAAGTCAGCTACGCCTCAGCATAGTTATGTCCGTAGCAGCCATATTTGGTTTCAGTAGGCACATACACACGTTATCACAATTATGGTGAAACGCTGAAAACCTGCAAAGGATTTTCAACATACTGGTTAATTGAAAAGCTCTGAGGCATACTTTTTCGAACAAGCCAGTTTCCTGTGCCCACGAATAGAGAAGTATATAGAAACATGGTGGATTCCCAGCTCATGAAGCAAAGGATTCTTAAAGGAACGGGATTACCATGCGGATCCTGTTTAATTCTCTGAAACAGATCCGCAGTTTTCACCTGCCATACTAATACCCACTTCTCCTCTCTGGGGATAATAAAAACAACCAGCGAACTGACAGAGGGCCTGACCAACACATCCACACCGACCCCACAGGAAAAACAAAAAAAAAAACACCGTAGCCTCAAGCTACTAATTATAATGCTAACTTGCAAAATTTTCCTGCATTTTTAAACAATGGAAAAATGATGGTGAGATGATACTTAGAAGAATGGATTCTTGTCAGTCTCCACTAACAAAAATAGGCAAAACCAAGTCAGCTACGCCTCAGCATAGTTATGTTCGTGGCAGCCATCTTGGGTTTGAGGAGGCACAAACAAACGTTATCACAATTATGGTGAAACGCTGAACACCTGCAAATAATTTTCAACGTACTGGTTAATTGAGAAGCTCTGCGGTATACTTCTTGGAACAAGCCAGTTACCTGTTCCCACGCAAAGAGGAGTATATAGAACCATGGTGGATTTCCAGCTGATGAAGTAGAGGATTATTAAAGGAATGGGATGGCCATGGGGATCATCGTTAATTCTCTGAAACAGAATCCGCCCTTTTCACCTGCCAAACACATGCCCACTTCTCCTCTCTGGGGATAATAAAAACTAACCAGCGAACTGACAGAGGGCCTGACCCCCCCATCCACATCGACCACACACAAAAAAAACCGTACCCTCCAGCTACTAATTATAATGCTAACTTGCAAAATTTCCCTGCATTTTAAAACAATGGAAAAATGGTGGTGGGATGATACTTAGAAGAATGGCTTCTTGTCTGTCTCCACTAACAAAAATAGGCAACACCAAGTCAGCTACTCCTCAGCATAGTTATGTCCATCGCAGCCTTCTTGGGTTTCAGGAGGCACATACAAACCTTATCAAAATTATGGTGAAACGCTGAAAACCTGCAAATTATTTTCAACGTACTGGTTAATTTGAAAACTCTCCAGCATACTTCTTGGAACAAGCCAGGTACCTGTGCCCACGCATAGAGGAGTATATAGAAACATGGTGGAATCCCAGCTGATGAAGCAAAGTATTCTTAAAGGAATAAGATGACCATGCGCATCCTGTTTAATTCTCTGAAACAGAATCCGCACATTTCACCTGCCAAACACATGCCCACTTCTCCTCTCTGGGGATAATAAAAACAAACCAGTGAAGTGACAGATGGCCTGACCAACCCATCCACACTGACCCTACAAAAAAAAAAAAAAGTACCCTCAGCTACTAATTATAATGCCAATTTGCAAAATTTCCCTGCATTTTTAAACAATGGAGAAATGATGGTGGGATGATACTTAGAAGAATGGCTTCTTGTCAGGCTCCACTAAAAAAATAGGCAACACGAATTCAGCTACGCCTCAGCATACTTATATCCGTGGCAGCCATATTGGGTCTCAGGAGACACATACAAACATTATAAGAATTATGGTGAAACGCTGAAAACCTGCAAATGATTTTCAACGTACTGCTTAATTGAAAAGCTCTGCAGCATACTTCTTGGAACAAGCTAGTTACCTGTGCCCACACATAGAGGAGTATATAGAACCATGGTGGATTCCCACCTGATGAAGCAAATTTTTCTAAAGGAACGGGATGAGCATGGGGATCCTGTATCATTCTCTGAAACAGAATCCGCACTTTTCACCTGCCAAACACATGCCCACTACTCTTCTCTGGGGATAATAAAAACAAACCAGCGATCTGACAGAGGGCCTGAACACCCATCCTGACCGATCCCACAAAAAAAAAAAGGGCCCTCCAGCTACTAATTATAATGCCAATTTGCAGAATTTTCCTGCATTTTTACACAATGGAGAAATGATGGTGGGATGATACTTAGAAGAATGGCTTCTTGTAAGTCTCCACTGACAGAAATAGGCAACATCAAGTCAGCTACTCCTCAGCATAGTTTTGTCCGTCGCAGCCTTCTTGGGTTTCAGGAGGCACAAACAAACATTATCACAATTATGGTGATACGCTGAACACCTGCAAATAATTTTCAACGTAGTGGTTAATTGAAAAGCTCTGCGGCATACTTCTTGGAACAAGCCAGTTACCTGTTCCCACGCAAAGAGGAGTATATAGAACCATGGTGGATTTCCAGCTGATGAAGTAAAGGATTATTAAAGGAACGGGATGACCATGGGGATCATCGTTAATTCTCTGAAACAGAATCCGCCCTTTTCACCTGCCAAACACATGCCCACTTCTCCTCTCTGGGGATAATAAAAACTAACCAGCGAACTGACAGAGGGCCTGACCTCCCATCCACATCGACCACACACACACAAAAAAAAACCATACCCTCCAGCTACTAATTATAATGCTAACTTGCAAAATTTCCCTGCATTTTAAAACAATGGAAAAATGGTGGTGGGATGATACTTAGAAGAATGGCTTCTTGTCTGTCTCCACTAACAAAAATAGGCAACACCAAGTCAGCTACTCCTCAGCATAGTTATGTCCGTCGCAGCCTTCTTGGGTTTCAGGAGGCACAAACAAACGTTATCACAATTATGGTGAAACGCTGAACACCTGCAAATAATTTTCAACGTACTGGTTAATTGAAAAGCTCTGCGGCATACTTCTTAGAACAAGCCAGTTACCTGTTCCCACGCAAAGAGGAGTATATAGAACCATGGTGGAATTCGAGCTGATGAAGTAAAGGATTATTAAAGGAACGGGATGACCATGGGGATCATCGTTAATTCTCTGAAACAGAATCCGCCCTTTTCACCTGCCAAACACGTGCCCACTTCTCCTCTCTGGGGATAATAAAAACTAACCAGCGAACTGACAGAGGGCCTGACCCCCCCATCCACATCGACCACACAAAAAAAAAAAACCGTACCCTCCAGGTACTAATTATAATGCTAATTAGCAAAATTTCCCTGCATTTTAAAACAATGGAAAAATGGTGGTGGGATGATACTTAGAAGAATGGCTTCTTGTCTGTCTCCACTAACAAAAATAGGCAACACCAAGTGAGCTACTCCTCAGCATAGTTATGTCCGTCGAAGCCTTCTTGGGTTTCAGGAGGCACATACAAACCTTATCAAAATTATGGTGAAACGCTGAAAACCTGCAAATAATTTTCAACGTACTGGTTAATTTGAAAACTCTCCAGCATACTTCTTGGAACAAGCCAGGTACCTGTGCCTACCCATGGAGGAGTATATAGAAACATGGTGGAATCCCAGCTGATGAAGCAAAGGATTCTTAAAGGAATGAGATGACCATGCAGACCCTGTTTAATTCTCTGAAACAGAATTCGCACTTTTCACCTGCCAAACACATGCCCACTACTCTTCTCTGGGGATAATAAAAACAAACCAGCGATCTGACAGAGGGCCTGAACACCCATCCTGACCGACCCCACAAAAAAAAAAAAGTACCCTCAGCTACTAATTATAATGCCAATTTGCAAAATTTCCCTGCATTTTTAAACAATGGAGAAATGATGGTGGGATGATACTTAGAAGAATGGCTTCTTGTCAGGCTCCACTAAAAAAATAGGCAACACGAATTCAGTTACGCCTCAGCATACTTATATCCGTGGCAGCCATATTGGGTTTCAGGAGACACATACAAATGTTATAAGAATTATGGTGAAACGCTGAAAACCTGCAAATGATTTTCAACGTACTGCTTAATTGAAAAGCTCTGCGGCATACTTCTTGGAACAAGCTAGTTACCTGTGCCCACACATAGAGAAGTATATAGAACCATGGTGGATTCCCACCTGATGAAGCAAATTTTTCTAAAGGAACGGGATGAGCATGCGGATCCTGTACCATTCTCTGAAACAGAATCCGCACTTTTCACCTGCCAAACACATGCCCACTACTCTTCTCTGGGGATAATAAAAACAAACCAGCGATCTGACAGAGGGCCTGAACACCCATCCTGACCGAACCCACAAAAAAAAAAAGGACCCTCCAGCTACTAATTATAATGCCAATTTGCAGAATTTCCCTGCATTTTAAAACAATGGAAAAATGGTGGTGGGATGATACTTAGAAGAATGGCTTCTTGTCTGTCTCCACTAACAAAAATAGGCAACACCAAGTCAGCTACTCCTCAGCATAGTTAAGTCCGTCGCAGCCTTCTTGGGTTTCAGGAGGCACAAACAAACGTTATCACAATTATGGTGAAACGCTGAACACCTGCAAATAATTTTCAACGTAGTGGTTAATTGAAAAGCTCTGCGGCATACTTCTTGGAACAAGCCAGTTACCTGTTCCCACGCAAAGAGGAGTATATAGAACCATGGTGGATTTCCAGCTGATGAAGTAAAGGATTATTAAAGGAACGGGATGACCCTGGTGATCATCGTTAATTCTCCTAAACAGAATCCGCCCTATTCACCTGCCAAACACATGCCCACTTCTCCTCTCCTGGGATAATAAAAACTAACCAGCAAACTGACAGAGGGCCTGACCCCCCCCATCCACATAGTCCACACACAAAAAAAAACCGTACCCTCCACCTACTAATTATAATGCTAACTTGCAAAATGTCCCTGCATTTTAAAACAATGGAAAAATGGTGGTGGGATGATACTTAGAAGAATGGCTTCTTGTCTGTCTCCACTAACAAAAATAGGCAACACCAAGTCAGCTACTCCTCAGCATAGTTATGTCCGTCGCAGCCTTCTTGGGTTTCAGGAGGCACATACAAACGTTATCAAAATTATGGTGAAACGCTGAAAACCTGCAAATAATTTTCAACGTACAGGTTAATTTGAAAACTCTCCAGCATACTTCTTGGAACAAGCCAGGTACCTGTGCCCACGCATAGAGGAGTATATAGAAACATGGTGGAATCCCACCTGATGAAGCAAAGGATTCTTAAAGGAATGAGATGACCATGCGGAACCTGTTTAATTCTCTGAAACAGAATCCGCACTTTTAACCTGCCAAACACATGCCCACTACTCTTCTCTGGGGATAATGAAAACAAACCAGCGATCTGACAGAGGGCCTGAACACCCATCCTGACCGACCCCACAAAAAAAAAAGTACCCTCCAGCAACTAATTAAAATGCCAAATTGCACAATTTCCCTGCATTTTTAAACAATGGAGAAATGATGGTGGGATGATACTTAGAAGAATGGCTTCTTGTCAGTCTCCACTGACAAAAATAGGCAACACCAAGTCAGCTACGCCTCGGTATAGTTATGTCCGTAGCAGCCGTATTTGGTTTCAGCAGGCACATACACACGTTATCATACTTATGGTGAAACGCTGAACCTGCAAAGGATTTTCAACATACTGGTTAATTGAAAAGCTCTGAGGCATACTTCTTGGAACAAGCTAGTTTCCTGTGTCCACGCATAGAGAAGTATATAGAACCATGGTGGATTCCCAGCTCATGAAGCAAAGGATTCTTAAAAGAACGGGATTACCATGCGGATACTGTTTAATTCTCTGAAACAGATCCGCAGTTTTCACCTGCCATACTAATACCCACTTCTCCTCTCTGGGGATAATAAAAACAAACCAGAGAACTGACAGAGTGCCTGACCAACACATCCACACCGACCCCACGGGAAAAAAAAAAAAAAAAAAACACCGTAGCCTCCAGCTACTAATTATAATGCTAACTTGCAAAATTTTCCTGCATTTTTAAACAATGGAAAAATGATGGTGAGATGATACTTAGAAGAATGGATTCTTCTCAGTCTCCACTAACAAAAATAGGCAAAACCAAGTCAGCTACGCCTCAGCATAGTTATGTCCGTGGCAGCCTTCTTGGGTTTCAGGAGGCACAAACAAACCTTATCACAATTATGGTGAAACGCTGAACACCTGCAAATAATTTTCAACGTAGTGGTTAATTGAAAAGCTCTGCGGCATACTTCTTAGAACAAGCCAGTTACCGGTTCCTACGCAAAGAGGAGTATATAGAGCCATGGTGGATTTCCAGCTGATGAAGTAAAGGATTATTAAAGGAACGGGATGACCATGGGGATCATCGTTAATTCTCTGAAACAGAATCCACCCTTTTCACCTGCCAAACACACGCCCACTTCTCCTCTCTGGGGATAATAAAAACTAACCAGCGAACTGACAGAGGGCCTGACCCCCCCATCCACATCGACCACACACAAAAAAAAAACCGTTCCCTCCAGCTACTAATTATAATGCTAACTTGCAAAATTTCTCTGCATTTTAAAACAATGGAAAAATGGTGGTGGGATGATACTTAGAAGAATGGCTTCTTGTCAGTCTCCACTAACAAAAATAGGCAACACCAAGTCAGCTACTCCTCAGCATAGTTATGTCCGTCGCAGCCTTCTTGGGTTTCAGGAGGCACAAACACACGTTATCACAATTATGGTGAAACGCTGAACACCTGCAAATAATTTTCAACGTAGTGGTTAATTGAAAAGCTCTGCGGCATACTTCTTGGAACAAGCCAGTTACCTGTTCCCACGCAAAGAGGAGTATATAGAACCATGGTGGATTTCCAGCTGATGAAGTAAAGGATTATTAAAGGAACGGGATGACCATGGGGATCATCCTTAATTCTCTGAAACAGAATCCGCCCTTTTCACCTGCCAAACACACGCCCACTTCTCCTCTCTGGGGATAATAAAAACTAACCAGCGAACTGACAGAGGGCCTGACCCCCCCATCCACATCGACCACACACACAAAAAAACCGTACCCTCCAGCTACTAATTATAATGCTAACTTGCAAAATTTCCTTGCCTTTTAAAACAATGGAAAAATGGTGGTGGGATGATAGAAGAATGGCTTCTTGTCTGTCTCCACTAACAAAAATAGGCAACACCAAGTCAGCTACTCCTCAGCATAGTTATGTCCGTCGCAGCCTTCTTGGGTTTCAGGAGGCACATACAAACGTTATCAAAATTATGGTGAAACGCTGAAAACCTGCTAATAATTTTCAACGTACTGCTTAATTGAAAACCTCTGCGCCATACTTCTTGGAACAAGCCAGTTACCTCTGCCCAAAAATAGAGGAGTATATAGAACCATGGTGGATTCCCAGCTGATGAAGCAAAAGTTTCCTAAAGGAACGGGATGAGCATGCGGATCCTGTTTCATTCTCTGAAACAGAATCCGAACTTTTCACCTGCCAAACACATGCCCACTTCTCCTCTCTGGGGATAATAAAAACTAACCAGCGAACTGACAGAGGGCCTGACCCCCCCATCCACATCGACCACAACAAAAGAAAAACCGTTCCCTCCAGCTAATAATTATAATGCTAACTTTCAAAATTTCCCTGCATTTTAAAACAATGGAAAAATGGTGGTGGGATGATACTTAGAAGAATGGCTTCTTGGCTGTCTCCACTAACAAAAATAGGCAACACCAAGTCAGCTACTCCTCAGCATAGTTATGTCCGTCGCAGCCTTCTTGGGTTTCAGGAGGCACATACAAACTTTATCAAAATTATGGTGTAACGCTGAAAACCTGCAACTAATTTTCAACGTACTGGTTAATTTGAAAACTCTCCAGCATACTTCTTGGAACAAGCCAGGTACCTGTGCCCACGCATAGAGGAGTATATAGAAACATGGTAGAATCCCAGCTGATGAAGAAAAGGATTCTAAAAGGAATGGGATGACCATGCGGATCCTGTTTAATTCTCTGAAACAGAATCCGCACTTTTCACCTGCCAAAAACATGCCCACTACTCTTCTCTGGGGATAATAAAAACAAACCAGCGATCTGACAGAGGGCCTGAACACCCATCCTGACCGACCCCACAAAACAAAAAAGTACCCTCCAGCTACTAATTATAATGCCAATTTGCAAAATTTTCCTGCATTTTTAAACAAAGGAGAAATGATGGTGGGATGATACTTAGAAGAATGGCTTCTTGTCAGTCTCCACTAACAAAAATAGGCAAAACCAAGTCAGCGAGGCCTCAGCATAGTTATGTCCGTCGCAGCCTTCTTGGGTTTCAGGAGGCACATACGTTATCACAATTATGGTGAAACGCTGAAAACCTGCAAAGGATTTTCAACATACTGGTTAATTGAAAAGCTCTGAGGCATACTTCTTGGAACAAGCCAGTTTCCTGTGCCCACTCATAGAGAAGTATATAGAACCATGGTGGATTCCCAGCTCATGAAGCAAAGGATTCTTAAAGGAACGGGATTACCATGCGGATCCTGTTTAATTCTCTGAAACAGATCCGCAGTTTTCACCTGCCATACTAATACCCACTTCTTCTCTCTGGGGATAATAAAAACAAACCAGCGAACTGACAGAGGGCCTGACCAATCCATCCACACTGAACCCACAAAAAAAAAAAAAAGTACCCCCCAGCTACTAATTATAATGATAACTTGCAAAATTTCCCTGCATTTTTAAACAATGGAAAAATGATGGTGGGATGATACTTAGAAGAATGGCTTCTTGTCAGTCTCCACTAACAAAAATAGGCAACAGGAAGTCAGCTACGTCTCAGCATACTTATGTTCGTGGCAGCCATATTGGGTTTCAGGAGACACATACAAACGTTAAAAGAATTATGGTGAAACGCTGAAAACCTGCAAATAATTTTCAACGTACTGCTTAATTGAAAACCTCTGCGGCATACTTCTTGGAACAAGCCAGTTACCTGTGCCCAAACATACAGGGGTATATAGAACCATGGTGGATTCCCAGATGATGAAGCAAAAGTTTCCTAAAGGAACAGGATGAGCATGCGGATCTTGTTTCATTCTCTGAAACAGAATCCGAACTTTTCACCTGCCAAACACATGCCCACTTCTCCTCTCTGGGGATAATAAAAACTAACCAGCGAACTGACAGAGGGCCTGACCCCCCATCCACATCGACCACACACACAAAAAAAAAAAAAAACCGTACCCTCCAGCTACTAATTATAATGGTAACTTGCAAAATTTCCCTGCATTTTAAAACAATGGAAAAACGGTGGTGGGATGATACTTAGAAGAATCTCTTCTTGTCAGTCTCCACTAACAAAAATAGGCAACACCAAGTCAGCTACTCCTCAGCATACTTATGTCCGTCGCAGCCTTCTTGGGTTTCAGGAGGTACAAACAAACGTTATCACAATTATGGTGAAACGCTGAACACCTGCAAATAATTTTCAACGTAGTGGTTAATTGAAAAGCTCTGCGGCATACTTCTTGGAACAAGCCAGTTACCAGTTCCCACGCAAAGAGGAGTATATAGAACCATGGTGGATTTCCAGCTGATGAAGTAAAGGATTATTAAAGGAAAGGGATGACCATGGGGATCATCGTTAATTCTCTGAAACAGAATCCGCCCTTTTCACCTGCCAAACATATGCCCACTTCTCCTCTCTGGGGATGATAAAAACTAACCAGCGAACTGACAGAGGGCCTTACCCCCCCCATCCACATCGACCACACACAAAAAAAATACCGTACCCTCAAGCTACTAATTATAATGCTAACTTCCAAAATTTCCCTGCATTTTAAAACAATGGAAAAATGGTGGTGGGATCATACTTAGAAGAATGGCTTCTTGTCAGTCTCCACTAACAAAAATAGGCAACTCCAAGTCAGCTACTCCTGAGCATAGTTATTTCCGTCGCAGCCTTCTTGGGTTTCAGGAGGCACATACAAACGTTATCAAAATTACGGTGAAACGCTGAAAACCTGCAAATAATTTTCAACGTACTGGTTAATTTGAAAACTCTCCAGCATACTTCTTGGAACAAGCCAGGTACCTGTGCCCACGCATAGAGGAGTATATAGAAACATGGTGGAATCCCAGCTGATGAAGCAAAGGATGCTTAAAGGAATGAGATGACCATGCGGATCCTGTTTAATTCTCTGAAACAGAATCCGCACTTTTCACCTGCCAAACACATGCCCACTACTCTTCTCTGGGGATAATAAAAACAAACCAGCGATCTGACAGAGGGCCTGAACACCCATCCGGACCGACCCCACAAAACAAAAAAGTACCCTCCAGCTACTAATTATAATGCCAATTTGCAAAATTTCCCTGCATTTTTAAACAATGGAGAAATGATGGTGGGATGATACTTAGAAGAATGGCTTCTTGTCAGTCTCCACTGACAAAAATAGGCAACACCAAGTCAGCTACGCCTCACCATAGTTATGTCCGTAGCAGCCATATTTGGTTTCAGTAGGCACATACACACGTTATCACAATTATGGTGAAACGCTGAAAACCTGCAAAGGATTTTCAACATACTGGTTAACTGAAAAGATCTGAGGCATACTTCTTGGAACTAGCCAGTTTCCTGTGCCCACGCATAGATAAGTATATAGAACCATGGTGGATTCCCAGGTCATGAAGCAAAGGATTCTTAAAGGAACGGGATTACCATGCGGATCCTGTTTAATTCTCTGAAACAGATCCGCAGTTTTCACCTGCCATACTAACACCCACTTCTCCTCTCTGGGGATAATAAAAACAAACCAGCGAACTGACAGAGGTCCTGACCAACACATCCACACCGACCTCACAGGAAAAAAAAAAAAAAAAACACCGTAGCCTCCAGCTACTAATTATAATGCTAACTTGCAAAACTTTCCTGCATTTTTAAACAATGGAAAAATGATGGTGAGATGATACTTAGAAGAATGGCTTCTTGTCAGTCTCCACTAACAAAAATAGGCAAAACCAAGTCAGCTACGCCTCAGCATAGTTCTGTCGGTCAAAGCCTTCTTGGGTTTCAGGAGGCACAAACAAACGTTATCACAATTATGGTGAAACGCTGAACACCTGCAAATAATTTTCAACGTACTGGTTAATTGAAAAGCTCTGCGGCATACTTCTTGGAACAAGCCAGTTACCTATTCCCACGCAAAGAGGAGTATATAGAACCATGGTGGATTTCCAGCTGATGAAGTAAAGGATTATTAAAGGAACGGGATGACCATAGGGATCATCGTTAATTCTCTGAAACAGAATCCGCCCTTTTCACCTGCCAAACACATGCCCACTTCTCCTCTCTGGGGATAATAAAAACTAACCAGCGAACTGACAGAGGGCCTGACCCCCCCATCCACGTCGACCACACACACACACACACAAAAAAAGGACCCTCCAGCTACTAATTATAATGCTAACTTGCAAAATTTCCCTGCATTTTAAAACAATGGAAAAATGGTGGTGGGATAATACTTAGAAGAATGCCTTCTTGTCAGTCTCCACTAACAAAAATAGGCAACACCAAGTCAGCTACTCCTCAGCATAGTTATGTCCGTCGCAGCCTTCTTGGGTTTCAGGAGGCACAAACACACGTTATCACAATTATGGTGAAACGCTGAACACCTGCAAATAATTTTCAACGTACTGGTTAATTGAAAAGCTCTGCGGCATACTTCTTGGAACAAGCCAGTTACCTGTTCCCACGCAAAGAGGAGTATATAGAACCATGGTGGATTTCCAGCTGATGAAGTAAAGGATTATTAAAGGAACGGGATGACCATGGGGATCATCGTTAATTCTCTGAAACAGAATCCGCCCTTTTCACCTGCCAAACACACGCCCACTTCTCCTCTCTGGGGATAATAAAAACTAACCAGCGAACTGACAGAGGGCCTGACCCCCCCCCTTCCAAATCGACCACACACAAAAAAAAAAAACCGTACCCTCCAGCTACTAAGTATAATGCTAACTTGCAAAATTTCCCTGCATTTTAAAACAATGGAAAAATGGTGGTGGGATCAGACTTAGAAGAATGGCTTCTTGTCTGTCTCCACTAACAAAAATAGGCAACACCAAGTCAGCTACTCCTCAGCATAGTTATGTCCGTCACAGCATTCTTGGGTTTCAGGAGGGACATACAAACGTTATCAAATTTATGGTGAAACGCTGAACACCTGCAAATAATTTTCAACGTACTGGTTAATTTGAAAACTCTCCAGCATAATTCTTGGAACAAGCCAGGTACCTGTGCCCACGCATAGAGGAGTATATAGAAACATGGTGGAATCCCAGCTGATAAAGCAAAGGATTCTTAAAGGAATGAGATGACCATGCGGATCCTATTTAATCCTCTGAAACAGAATCCGCCCTTTTTACCTGCCAAACACATGCCTACTACTCTTCTCTGGGGATAATAAAAACAAACCAGCGATCTGACAGAGGGCCTGAACACCCATCCTGACTGACCCCACAAAACAAAAAAATACCCTCCAGCTACTAATTATAATGCCAATTTGCAAAATTTCCCTGCATTTTTAAACAATGGAGAAATGATGGTGGCATGATACTTAGAAGAATGGCTTCTTGTCAGTCTCCACTGACAAAAATAGGCAACACCAAGTCAGCTACGCCTCAGCATAGTTATGTCCGTAGCAGCCATATTTGGTTTCAGTAGGCACATACACACGTTATCACAATTATGGTGAAACGCTGAAAACCTGCAAAGGATTTTCAACATACTGGTTAACTGAAAAGCTCTGAGGCATACTTCTTGGAACAAGCCAGTTTCCTGTGCCCACGCATAGAGAAGTACATAGAACCATGGTGGATTCCCAGCTCATGAAGCAAAGGATTCTTAAAGGAACGGGATTACCATGCGGATCCTGTTTAATGCTCTGAAACAGATCCACAGTTTTCACCTGCCATACTAATACCCACTTCTCCTCTCTGGGGATAATAAAAACAAATGAGCGAACTGACAGAGGGCCTGACCAACACATTCACACCGACCCCACAGGAAAAAAAAAAAAAAAACCCCTTAGCCTCCAGCTACTAATTATAATGCTAACTTGCAAAACTTTTCTGCATTTTTAAACAATGGAAAAATGATGGTGAGATGATACTTAGAAGAAGGGATTCTTGTCAGTCTCCACTAACAAAAATAGGAAGAACCAAGTCAGCTACGCCTCAGCATAGTTATGTCCGTCGCAGCCTTCTTGGGTTTCAGGAGGCACAATCAAACGTTATCACAATTATGGTGATACGCTGAACACCTGCAAATAATTTTCAACGTACTGGTTAATTGAAAAGCTCTGCGGCATACTTCTTGGAACAAGCCAGTTACCTGTTCCCACGCAAAGAGGAGTATATAGAACCATGGTGGATTTCCAGCTGATGAAGTAAAGGATTATTAAAGGAACGGGATGACCATGGGGATCATCGTTAATTCTCTGAAACAGAATCCGCCCTTTTCACCTGCCAAACACCTGCCCACTTCTCCTCTCTGGGGATAATAAAAACTAACCAGCGAACTGACAGAGGGCCTGACCCCCCCATCCACATCGACCACACACACAAAAAAAACCGTACCCTCCAGCTACTAATTATAATGCTAACTTGCAAAATTTCCCTGCATTTTAAAACAATGGAAAAATGGTGGTGGGATGATACTTAGAAGAATGGCTTGTGGACAGTCTCCACTAACAAAAATAGGCAACACCAAGTCAGCTACGCCTCAGCATAGTTATGTCCGTCGCAGCCTTCTTGGGTTTCAGGAGGCACAAACACACGTTATCACAATTATGGTGAAACGCTGAACACCTGCAAATAATTTTCAACGTAGTGGGTAATTGAAAAGCTCTGCGGCATACTTCTTGGAACAAGGCAGTTACCTGTTCCCACGCAAAGAGGAGTATATAGAACCATGGTGGATTTCCAGCTGATGAAGTAAAGGATTATTAAAGGCACGGGATGACCATGGGGATCATCGTTAATTCTCTGAAACAGAATCCGCCCTTTTCACCTGCCAAACACATGCCCAATTCTCCTCTCTGGGGATAATAAAAACTAACCAGCGAACTGACAGAGGGCCTGACCCCCCCCCATCCACATCGACAACACACACAAAAAAAACCGTACCCTCCAGCTACTAATTATAATGCTAACTTGCAAAATTTCCCTGCATTTTAAAACAATGGAAAAATGGTGGTGGGATCATACTTAGAAGAATGGCTTCTTGTCTGTCTCCACTAACAAAAATAGGCAACACCAAGTCAGCTACTCCTCAGCATAGTTATGTCCGTCGCAGCCTTCTTGGGTTTCAGCAGGCACATACAAACGTTATGAAAATTATGGTGAAATGCTGAACACCTGCAAATAATTTTCAACGTACTGGTTAATTTGAAAACTCTCCAGCATACTTCTTGGAACAAGCCAGGTACCTGTGCCCACGCATAGAGGAGTATATAGAATCATGGTGGAATCCCAGCTGATGAAGCAAAGGATTCTTAAAGGAATGAGATGACCATGCGGATCCTGTTTAATTCTCTGAAACAGAATCCGCACTTTTCACCTGCCAAACACATGCCCACTACTCTTCTCTGGGGATAATAAAAACAAACCAGCGATCTGACAGAGGGTCGGAACACCCATCCTGACCGACCCCACAAAACAAAAAACTACCCTCCAGCTACTAATTATACTGCCAATTTGCAAAATTTCCCTGCATTTTTAAACAATGGAGAAATGATGGTGGGATGATACTTAGAAGAATGGCTTCTTGTCAGTCTCCACTGACAAAAATAGGCAACACCAAGTCAGCTACATCTCACCATAATTATGTCCATAGCAGCCATATTTGGTTTCAGTAGGCACATACACACGTTATCACAATTATGCTGAAACGCTGAAAACCTGCAAAGGATTTTCAACAGACTGGTTAATTGAAAAGCTCTGAGGCATACTTCTTGGAACAAGCCAGTTTCCTGTGCCCACGCATAGAGAAGTATATAGAACCATGGTGGATTCCCAGCTCATGAAGCAAAGGATTCTTAAAGGAACGGGATTATCATGCGGATCCTGTTTAATTCTCTGAAACAGATCCGCAGTTTTCACCTGCCATACTAATACCCACTTCACCTCTATGGGGATAATAAAAACCAACCGGGGAACTGACAGAGGGCCTGACCAACAGATCCACACCGAACCCACAGGATAAAAAAAAAAAAAACACCGTAGCCTCCAGCTACTAATTATAATGCTAACTTGCAAAATTTCCCTGCATTTTAAAACAATGGAAAAATGGTGGTGGGATGATACTTAGAAGAATGGCTTCTTGTCAGTCTCCACTAACAAAAATAGGCAACACCAATTCAGCTACTCCTCAGCATAGTTATGTCCGTCGCAGCCTTCTTGGGTTTCAGGAGGCACAAACAAAGGTTCTCACAATTATGGTAAAACGCTGAACACCTGCAAATAATTTTCAACGTAGTGGTTAATTGAAAAGCTCTGCGGCATACTTCTTGGAACAAGGCAGTTACCTGTTCCCATGCAAAGAGGAGTATATAGAACCATGGTGGATTTCCAGCTGATGAAGTAAAGGATTATTAAAGGAAAGGGATGACCATGGGGATCATCGTTAATTCTCTGAAACAGAATCCGCCCTTTTCACCTGCCAAACACATGCCCACTTCTCCTCTCTGGGGATAATAAAAACTAACCAGCGAACTGACAGTGGGCCTGACCCCCCCCCATCCACATCGACCACACACAAAAAAAAAAACTGTACCCTCCAGCTACTAATTATAATGCTAACTTGCAAAATTTCCCTGCATTTTAAAACAATGGAAAAATGGTGGTGGGATCATACTTAGAAGAATGGCTTCTTGTCTGTCTCCACTAACAAAAATAGGCAACACCAAGTCAGCTACTCCTCAGCATAGTTATGTCCGTCGCAGCCTTCTTGGCTTTCAGGAGGGACATACAAACGTTATCAAAATAATGGTGAAACGCTGAACACCTGAAAATAATTTTCAACGTACTGGTTAATTTGAAAACTCTCCAGCATAATTCTTGGAACAAGCCAGGTACCTGTGCCCACGCATAGAGGAGTATATAGAAACATGGTGGAATCCCAGCTGATGAAGCAAAGGATTCTTAAAGGAATGAGATGACCATGCGGATCCTGTTTAATTCTCTGAAACAGAATCCGCACTTTTCACCTGCCAAACACATGCCCACTACTCTTCTCTGGGGATAATAAAAACAAACCAGCGATCTGTCAGAGGGCCTGAACACCCATCCTGACCGACCCCACAAAACAAAAAAGTACCCTCCAGCTACTAATTATAATGCCAATTTGCAAAATTTCCCTGCATTTTTAAACAATGGAGAAATGATGGTGGGATGATACTTAGAAGAATGGCTTCTTGTCAGTCTCCACTGACAAAAATAGGCAACACCAAGTCAGCTACGCCTCAGCATAGTTATGTCCGTAGCAGCCATATTTGGATTCAGTAGGCACATACACACGTTATCACAATTATGGTGAAACGCTGAAAACCCGCAAAGGATTGTCAACATACTGGTTAATTGAAAAGCTCTGAGGCATACTTCTTGGAACTAGCCAGTTTCCTGTGCCCACGCGTGGACAAGTATATAGAACCATGGTGGATTCCCAGCTCATGAAGCAAAGCATTGTTAAAGGAACTGGATTACCATGCGGATCCTGTTTAATTCTCTGAAACACATCCGCAGTTTTCACCTGCCATACTAATACCCACTTCTCCTCTCTGGGGATAATAAAAACCAACCGGGGAACTGACAGAGGGCCTTACCAACACATCCACACCGACCCCACAGGAAAAAAAAAAAACAAAAAACACCGTAGCCTCCAGCTACTTATTATAATGCTAACTTGCAAAATTTTCCTGCATTTTTAAACAATGGAAAAATGATGGTGAGATGATACTTACAAGAATGGATTCTTGTCAGTCTCCACTAACAAAAATAGGCAAAACCAAGTCAGCTACGCCTCAGCATAGTTATGTCCATCGCAGCCTTCTTGGGTTTCAGGAGGCACAAACAAAGGTTCTCACAATTATGGTGAAACGCTGAACACCTGCAAATAATTTTCAATGTAGTGGTTAATTGAAAAGCTCTGCGGCATACTTCTTGGAACAAGCCAGTTACCTGTTCCATCGCAAAGAGGAGTATATAGAACCATGGTGGATTTCCAGCTGATGAAGTAAAGGATTATTAAAGGAACGGGATGACCATGGGGATCATCGTTAATTCTCTGAAACAGAATCCGCCCTTTTCACCTGCCAAACACATGCCCACTTCTCCTCTCTGGGGATAATAAAAACTAACCAGCGAACTGACAGAGGGCCTGACCCCCCCATCCACATCGACCACACACACAAAAAAAAAACCGTACCCTCCAGCTACTAATTATAATGCTAACTTGCAAAATTTCCCTGCATTTTAATACAATGGAAAAATGATGGTGGGATGATACTTAGAAGAATGGCTTCTTGTCAGTCTCCACTAACAAAAATAGGCAACACCAAGTCAGCTACTCCTCAGCATAGTTATGTCCGTCGCAGCCTTCTTGGGTTTCAGGAGGCACAAACAGACGTTATCACAATTATGGTGAAACGCTGAACACCTGCAAATAATTTTCAACGTAGTGGTTAATTGAAAAGCTCTGCGGCATACTTCTTGGAACTAGGCAGTTACCTGTTCCCACGCAAAGAGGAGTATATAGAACCATGGTGGTTTTCCAGCTGATGAAGTAAAGGATTATTAAAGGAACGGGATGACCATGGGGATCATCGTTAATTCTCTGAAACAGAATCTGCCCTTTTCACCTGCCAAACACATGCCCACTTCTCCTCTCTGGGGATAATAAAAACTAACCAGCGAACTGACAGAGGGCCTGACCCCCCCATCCACATCGACCACACACACAAAAAAAACCGTACCCTCCAGCTACTAATTATAATGCTAACTTGCAAAATTTCCCTGCATTTTAAAACAATGGAAAAATGGTGGTGGGATGATACTTAGAAGAATGGCTTGTGGACAGTCTCCACTAACAAAAATAGGCAACACCAAGTCAGCTACGCCTCAGCATAGTTATGTCCGTCGCAGCCTTCTTGGGTTTCAGGAGGCACAAACACACGTTATCACAATTATGGTGAAACGCTGAACACCTGCAAATAATTTTCAACGTAGTGGGTAATTGAAAAGCTCTGCGGCATACTTCTTGGAACAAGGCAGTTACCTGTTCCCACGCAAAGAGGAGTATATAGAACCATGGTGGATTTCCAGCTGATGAAGTAAAGGATTATTAAAGGCACGGGATGACCATGGGGATCATCGTTAATTCTCTGAAACAGAATCCGCCCTTTTCACCTGCCAAACACATGCCCAATTCTCCTCTCTGGGGATAATAAAAACTAACCAGCGAACTGACAGAGGGCCTGACCCCCCCCCATCCACATCGACAACACACACAAAAAAAACCGTACCCTCCAGCTACTAATTATAATGCTAACTTGCAAAATTTCCCTGCATTTTAAAACAATGGAAAAATGGTGGTGGGATCATACTTAGAAGAATGGCTTCTTGTCTGTCTCCACTAACAAAAATAGGCAACACCAAGTCAGCTACTCCTCAGCATAGTTATGTCCGTCGCAGCCTTCTTGGGTTTCAGCAGGCACATACAAACGTTATGAAAATTATGGTGAAATGCTGAACACCTGCAAATAATTTTCAACGTACTGGTTAATTTGAAAACTCTCCAGCATACTTCTTGGAACAAGCCAGGTACCTGTGCCCACGCATAGAGGAGTATATAGAATCATGGTGGAATCCCAGGTGATGAAGCAAAGGATTCTTAAAGGAATGAGATGACCATGCGGATCCTGTTTAATTCTCTGAAACAGAATCCGCACTTTTCACCTGCCAAACACATGCCCACTACTCTTCTCTGGGGATAATAAAAACAAACCAGCGATCTGACAGAGGGCCTGAACACCCATCCTGACCGACCCCACAAAACAAAAAAGTACCCTCCAGCTACTAATTATAATGCCAATTTGCAAAATTTCCCTGCATTTTTAAACAATGGAGAAATGATGGTGGGATGATACTTAGAAGAATGGCTTCTTGTCAGTCTCCACTGACAAAAATAGGCAACACCAAGTCAGCTACGCCTCAGCATAGTTATGTCCGTAGCAGCCATATTTGGATTCAGTAGGCACATACACACGTTATCACAATTATGGTGAAACGCTGAAAACCCGCAAAGGATTGTCAACATACTGGTTAATTGAAAAGCTCTGAGGCATACTTCTTGGAACTAGCCAGTTTCCTGTGCCCACGCGTGGACAAGTATATAGAACCATGGTGGATTCCCAGCTCATGAAGCAAAGCATTGTTAAAGGAACTGGATTACCATGCGGATCCTGTTTAATTCTCTGAAACACATCCGCAGTTTTCACCTGCCATACTAATACCCACTTCTCCTCTCTGGGGATAATAAAAACCAACCGGGGAACTGACAGAGGGCCTTACCAACACATCCACACCGACCCCACAGGAAAAAAAAAAAAACAAAAAACACCGTAGCCTCCAGCTACTTATTATAATGCTAACTTGCAAAATTTTCCTGCATTTTTAAACAATGGAAAAATGATGGTGAGATGATACTTACAAGAATGGATTCTTGTCAGTCTCCACTAACAAAAATAGGCAAAACCAAGTCAGCTACGCCTCAGCATAGTTATGTCCATCGCAGCCTTCTTGGGTTTCAGGAGGCACAAACAAAGGTTCTCACAATTATGGTGAAACGCTGAACACCTGCAAATAATTTTCAATGTAGTGGTTAATTGAAAAGCTCTGCGGCATACTTCTTGGAACAAGCCAGTTACCTGTTCCATCGCAAAGAGGAGTATATAGAACCATGGTGGATTTCCAGCTGATGAAGTAAAGGATTATTAAAGGAACGGGATGACCATGGGGATCATCGTTAATTCTCTGAAACAGAATCCGCCCTTTTCACCTGCCAAACACATGCCCACTTCTCCTCTCTGGGGATAATAAAAACTAACCAGCGAACTGACAGAGGGCCTGACCCCCCCATCCACATCGACCACACACACAAAAAAAAAACCGTACCCTCCAGCTACTAATTATAATGCTAACTTGCAAAATTTCCCTGCATTTTAATACAATGGAAAAATGATGGTGGGATGATACTTAGAAGAGTGGCTTCTTGTCAGTCTCCACTAACAAAAATAGGCAACACCAAGTCAGCTACTCCTCAGCATAGTTATGTCCGTCGCAGCCTTCTTGGGTTTCAGGAGGCACAAACAGACGTTATCACAATTATGGTGAAACGCTGAACACCTGCAAATAATTTTCAACGTAGTGGTTAATTGAAAAGCTCTGCGGCATACTTCTTGGAACTAGGCAGTTACCTGTTCCCACGCAAAGAGGAGTATATAGAACCATGGTGGTTTTCCAGCTGATGAAGTAAAGGATTATTAAAGGAACGGGATGACCATGGGGATCATCGTTAATTCTCTGAAACAGAATCTGCCCTTTTCACCTGCCAAACACATGCCCACTTCTCCTCTCTGGGGATAATAAAAACTAACCAGCGAACTGACAGAGGGCCTGACCCCCCCATCCACATCGACCACACACACAAAAAAAACCGTACCCTCCAGCTACTAATTATAATGCTAACTTGCAAAATTTCCCTGCATTTTAAAACAATGGAAAAATGGTGGTGGGATGATACTTAGAAGAATGGCTTGTGGACAGTCTCCACTAACAAAAATAGGCAACACCAAGTCAGCTACGCCTCAGCATAGTTATGTCCATCGCAGCCTTCTTGGGTTTCAGGAGGCACAAACACACGTTATCACAATTATGGTGAAACGCTGAACACCTGCAAATAATTTTCAACGTAGTGGGTAATTGAAAAGCTCTGCGGCATACTTCTTGGAACAAGGCAGTTACCTGTTCCCACGCAAAGAGGAGTATATAGAACCATGGTGGATTTCCAGCTGATGAAGTAAAGGATTATTAAAGGCACGGGATGACCATGGGGATCATCGTTAATTCTCTGAAACAGAATCCGCCCTTTTCACCTGCCAAACACATGCCCAATTCTCCTCTCTGGGGATAATAAAAACTAACCAGCGAACTGACAGAGGGCCTGACCCCCCCCCATCCACATCGACAACACACACAAAAAAAACCGTACCCTCCAGCTACTAATTATAATGCTAACTTGCAAAATTTCCCTGCATTTTAAAACAATGGAAAAATGGTGGTGGGATCATACTTAGAAGAATGGCTTCTTGTCTGTCTCCACTAACAAAAATAGGCAACACCAAGTCAGCTACTCCTCAGCATAGTTATGTCCGTCGCAGCCTTCTTGGGTTTCAGCAGGCACATACAAACGTTATGAAAATTATGGTGAAATGCTGAACACCTGCAAATAATTTTCAACGTACTGGTTAATTTGAAAACTCTCCAGCATACTTCTTGGAACAAGCCAGGTACCTGTGCCCACGCATAGAGGAGTATATAGAATCATGGTGGAATCCCAGCTGATGAAGCAAAGGATTCTTAAAGGAATGAGATGACCATGCGGATCCTGTTTAATTCTCTGAAACAGAATCCGCACTTTTCACCTGCCAAACACATGCCCACTACTCTTCTCTGGGGATAATAAAAACAAACCAGCGATCTGACAGAGGGTCTGAACACCCATCCTGACCGACCCCACAAAACAAAAAACTACCCTCCAGCTACTAATTATACTGCCAATTTGCAAAATTTCCCTGCATTTTTAAACAATGGAGAAATGATGGTGGGATGATACTTAGAAGAATGGCTTCTTGTCAGTCTCCACTGACAAAAATAGGCAACACCAAGTCAGCTACACCTCACCATAATTATGTCCATAGCAGCCATATTTGGTTTCAGTAGGCACATACACACGTTATCACAATTATGCTGAAACGCTGAAAACCTGCAAAGGATTTTCAACAGACTGGTTAATTGAAAAGCTCTGAGGCATACTTCTTGGAACAAGCCAGTTTCCTGTGCCCACGCATAGAGAAGTATATAGAACCATGGTGGATTCCCAGCTCATGAAGCAAAGGATTCTTAAAGGAACGGGATTATCATGCGGATCCTGTTTAATTCTCTGAAACAGATCCGCAGTTTTCACCTGCCATACTAATACCCACTTCACCTCTATGGGGATAATAAAAACCAACCGGGGAACTGACAGAGGGCCTGACCAACAGATCCACACCGAACCCACAGGATAAAAAAAAAAAAAACACCGTAGCCTCCAGCTACTAATTATAATGCTAACTTGCAAAATTTCCCTGCATTTTAAAACAATGGAAAAATGGTGGTGGGATGATACTTAGAAGAATGGCTTCTTGTCAGTCTCCACTAACAAAAATAGGCAACACCAATTCAGCTACTCCTCAGCATAGTTATGTCCGTCGCAGCCTTCTTGGGTTTCAGGAGGCACAAACAAAGGTTCTCACAATTATGGTAAAACGCTGAACACCTGCAAATAATTTTCAACGTAGTGGTTAATTGAAAAGCTCTGCGGCATACTTCTTGGAACAAGGCAGTTACCTGTTCCCACGCAAAGAGGAGTATATAGAACCATGGTGGATTTCCAGGTGATGAAGTAAAGGATTATTAAAGGAAAGGGATGACCATGGGGATCATCGTTAATTCTCTGAAACAGAATCCGCCCTTTTCACCTGCCAAACACATGCCCACTTCTCCTCTCTGGGGATAATAAAAACTAACCAGCGAACTGACAGTGGGCCTGACCCCCCCCATCCACATCGACCACACACACAAAAAAAAACTGTACCCTCCAGCTACTAATTATAATGCTAACTTGCAAAATTTCCCTGCATTTTAAAACAATGGAAAAATGGTGGTGGGATGATACTTAGAAGAATGGCTTCTTGTCTGTCTCCACTAACAAAAATAGGCAACACCAAGTCAGCTACTCCTCAGCATAGTTATGTCCGTCGCAGCCTTCTTGGCTTTCAGGAGGGACATACAAACGTTATCAAAATAATGGTGAAACGCTGAACACCTGAAAATAATTTTCAACGTACTGGTTAATTTGAAAACTCTCCAGCATAATTCTTGGAACAAGCCAGGTACCTGTGCCCACGCATAGAGGAGTATATAGAAACATGGTGGAATCCCAGCTGATGAAGCAAAGGATTCTTAAAGGAATGAGATGACCATGCGGATCCTGTTTAATTCTCTGAAACAGAATCCGCACTTTTCACCTGCCAAACACATGCCCACTACTCTTCTCTGGGGATAATAAAAACAAACCAGCGATCTGACAGAGGGCCTGAACACCCATCCTGACCGACCCCACAAAACAAAAAAGTACCCTCCAGCTACTAATTATAATGCCAATTTGCAAAATTTCCCTGCATTTTTAAACAATGGAGAAATGATGGTGGGATGATACTTAGAAGAATGGCTTCTTGTCAGTCTCCACTGACAAAAATAGGCAACACCAAGTCAGCTACGCCTCAGCATAGTTATGTCCGTAGCAGCCATATTTGGATTCAGTAGGCACATACACACGTTATCACAATTATGGTGAAACGCTGAAAACCCGCAAAGGATTGTCAACATACTGGTTAATTGAAAAGCTCTGAGGCATACTTCTTGGAACTAGCCAGTTTCCTGTGCCCACGCGTGGACAAGTATATAGAACCATGGTGGATTCCCAGCTCATGAAGCAAAGCATTGTTAAAGGAACTGGATTACCATGCGGATCCTGTTTAATTCTCTGAAACACATCCGCAGTTTTCACCTGCCATACTAATACCCACTTCTCCTCTCTGGGGATAATAAAAACCAACCGGGGAACTGACAGAGGGCCTTACCAACACATCCACACCGACCCCACAGGAAAAAAAAAAACAAAAAACACCGTAGCCTCCAGCTACTTATTATAATGCTAACTTGCAAAATTTTCCTGCATTTTTAAACAATGGAAAAATGATGGTGAGATGATACTTACAAGAATGGATTCTTGTCAGTCTCCACTAACAAAAATAGGCAAAACCAAGTCAGCTACGCCTCAGCATAGTTATGTCCATCGCAGCCTTCTTGGGTTTCAGGAGGCACAAACAAAGGTTCTCACAATTATGGTGAAACGCTGAACACCTGCAAATAATTTTCAATGTAGTGGTTAATTGAAAAGCTCTGCGGCATACTTCTTGGAACAAGCCAGTTACCTGTTCCATCGCAAAGAGGAGTATATAGAACCATGGTGGATTTCCAGCTGATGAAGTAAAGGATTATTAAAGGAACGGGATGAACATGGGGATCATCGTTAATTCTCTGAAACAGAATCCGCCCTTTTCACCTGCCAAAAACATGCCCACTTCTCCTCTCTGGGGATAATAAAAACCAACCAGCGAACTGACAGAGGGCCTGACCCCCACCATCCACATCGACCACACAAAAAAAAAAAAAACCGTACCCTCCAGCTACTAATTATAATGCTAACTTGCAAAATTTCCCTGCATTTTAAAACAATGGAAAAATGGTGGTGGATGATACTTAGAAGAATGGCTTCTTGTCAGTCTCCACTAACAAAAATAGGCAACACCAAGTCAGCTACTCCTCAGCATAGTTATGTCCCTCGCAGCCTTCTAGGATTTCAGGAGGCACAATCAAAGGTTCTCACAATTATGGTAAAACGCTGAACACCTGCAAATAATTTTCAACGTAGTGGTTAATTGAAAAGCTCTGCGGCATACTTCTTGGAACAAGCTAGTTACCTGTTCCCACGCAAAGAGGAGTATAGAGAACCATGGTGGATTTCCAGCTGATGAAGTAAAGAATTATTAAAGGAACGGGATGACCATGGGGATCATCGTTAATTCTCTGAAACAGAATCCGCCCTTTTCACCTGCCAAACACATGCCCACTTCTCCTCTCTGGGGATAATAAAAACTAACCAGCGAACTGACAGAGGGCCTGACCCCCCCATCCACATCGACCACACACACAAAAAAAAAACCGTACCCTCCAGCTACTAATTATAATGCTAACTTGCAAAATTTCCCTGCATTTTAATACAATGGAAAAATGATGGTGGGATGATACTTAGAAGAGTGGCTTCTTGTCAGTCTCCACTAACAAAAATAGGCAACACCAAGTCAGCTACTCCTCAGCATAGTTATGTCCGTCGCAGCCTTCTTGGGTTTCAGGAGGCACAAACAGACGTTATCACAATTATGGTGAAACGCTGAACACCTGCAAATAATTTTCAACGTAGTGGTTAATTGAAAAGCTCTGCGGCATACTTCTTGGAACTAGGCAGTTACCTGTTCCCACGCAAAGAGGAGTATATAGAACCATGGTGGTTTTCCAGCTGATGAAGTAAAGGATTATTAAAGGAACGGGATGACCATGGGGATCATCGTTAATTCTCTGAAACAGAATCCGCCCTTTTCACCTGCCAAACACATGCCCACTTCTCCTCTCTGGGGATAATAAAAACTAACCAGCGAACTCACAGAGGGCCTGACCCCCCCATCCACATCGACCACACACACAAAAAAAAAACCGTACCATCCAGCTACTAATTATAATGCTAACTTGCAAAATTTCCCTGCATTTTAAAACAATGGAAAAATGATGGTGGGATCATACTTAGAAGAATGGCTTCTTGTCAGTCTCCACTAACAAAAATAGGCAACACCAAGTCAGCTACTCCTCAGCATAGTTATGTCCGTCGCAGCCTTCTTGGATTTCAGGATTGACATACAAACGTTATCAAAATTATGGTGAAACGCTGAAAACCTGCAAATTATTTTCAACGTACTGGTTAATTTGAAAACTCTCCAGCATAATTCTTGGAACAAGCCAGGTACCTGTGCCCACGCATATAGGAGTATATAGAATCATGGTGGAATCCCAGCTCATGAAGCAAAGGATTCTTAAAGGAACGGGATTACCATGCGGATCCTGTTTAATTCTCTGAAAGAGATCCGCAGTTTTCCCCGGCCATACTAATACCCACTTCTCCTCTCTGGGGATAATAAAAACCAACCGGGGAACTGACAGAGGGGCTGACCAACACATCCACACCGACCCCACAGGAAAAAAAAAAAAAAAACAAAAAACACCGTAGCCTCCAGCTACTAATTATAATGCTAACTTGCAAAATTTTCCTGCAATAATAAACAATGGAAAAATGATGGTGAGATGATACTTAGAATAATGGATTCTTGTCAGTCTTCACTAACAAAAATAGGCAAAACAAAGTCAGCTACGCCTCAGCATAGTTATGTCCGTCGCAGCCTTCTTGGGTTGCAGGAGGCACAAACAAACGTTATCACAATTATGGTGAAACGCTGAACACCTACAAATAATTTTCAACGTACTGGTTAATTGAAAAGCTCTGCGGCATACTTCTTGGAACAAGCCAGTTACCTGTTCCCACGAAAAGAGGAGTATATAGAACCATGGTGGATTTCCAGCTGATGAAGTAAAGGATTATTAAAGGAACGGCATGACCATGGGGATCATCGTTAATTCTCTGAAACAGAATCCGCCCTTTTCACCTGCCAAACACATGCCCACTTCTCCTCTCTGTGGATAATAAAAAGTAACCAGCGAACTGACAGAGGGCCTGACCCCCACCATCCACATCGACCACACACAAAAAAAAACCGTACCCTCCAGCTACTAATTATAATGCTAACTTTCAAAATTTCCCTGCATTTTAAAAAAATGGAAAAATGGTGGTGGGATGATACTTAGAAGAATGGCTTCTTGTCAGTCTCCACTAACAAAAATAGGCAACACCAAGTCAGCTACTCCTCAGCATAGTTATGTCCGTCGCAGCCTTCTAGGGTTTCAGGAGGCACAAACAAAGGTTCTCACAATTATGGTGAAACGCTGAACACCTGCAAATAATTTTCAACGTAGTGGTTAATTGATAAGCTCTGCGGCATACTTCTTGGAACAAGGCAGTTACCTGTACCCACGCAAAGAGGAGTATATAGAACCATGGTGGATTTCCAGCTGATGAAGTAAAGGATTATTAAAGGAACGGGATAACCATGGGGATCATCGTTAATTCTCTGAAACAGAATCCGCCCTTTTCACCTGCCAAACACATGCCCACTTCTCCTCTCTGGGGATAATAAAAACTAACCAGCGAACTGACAGAGGGCCTGACCCCCCCATCCACCTCGACCACACATAAAAAAAAACCGTACCCTCCTGCTACTAATTATAATTCTAACTTGCAAAATTTCCCTGCATTTTAAAACAATGGAAAAATGGTGGTGGGATGATACTTAGAAGAATGGCTTCTTGTCAGTCTCCACTAACAAAAATAGGCAACACCAAGTCAGCTATCCTCAGCATAGCTATGTCCATCGCAGCCTTCTTGGGTTTCAGGAGGCACAAACAAACGTTATCACAATTATGGTGAAACGCTGAACACCTGCAAATAATTTTCAACGTACTGGTTAATTGAAAAGCTCTGCGGCATACTTGTTGGAACAAGCCAGTTACCTGTTCCCACGCAAAGAGGAGTATATAGAACCATGGTGCATTTCCACCTGCTGAAGTAAAGGATTATTAAAGGAACGGGATGACCATGGGGATCATCCTTAATTCTCTGAAACAGAATCCGCCCTTTTCACCTGCCAAACACATGCCCACTTCTCCTCTCTGGGGATAATAAAAACTAACAAGCGAACTGACAGAGGGCCTGACCCCCCCCCATCCACATCGACCACACACACACACAAAAAAAACCGTACCCTCCAACTACTAATTATAATGCTAACTTGCAAAATTTCCCTGCATTTTAAAACAATGGAAAAATGGTGGTGGGATCATACTTAGAAGAATGGCTTCTAGTCTGTCTCCACTAACAAAAATAGGCAACACCAAGTCAGCTACTCCTCAGCATAGTTATGTCCGTCGCAGCCTTCTTCGGTTCAGGAGGCACAAACACACGTTATCACAATTATGGTGAAACGCTGAACACCTGCAAATAATTTTCAACGCAGTGGTTAATTGAAAAGCTCTGCGGCATACTTCTTGGAACAAGGCAGTTACCTGTTGCCACGCAAAGAGGAGTATATAGAACCATGGTGGATTTCCAGCTGATGAAGTAAAGGATTATTAAAGGAACGGGATGACCATGGGGATCATCGTTAATTCTCTGAAACTGAATCCGCCTTTTCACCTGCCAAACACATGCCCACTTCTCCTCTCTGGGGATAATAAAAACTAACCAGCGAACTGACAGAGGGCCTGACCCCCCCATCCACCTCGACCACACACACAAAAAAAAAACCCTACCCTCCAGCTACTAATTATAATGCTAACTTGCAAAATTTCCCTGCATTTTAAAACAATGGAAAAATGGTGGTTTGATCATACTTAGAAGAATGGCTTCTTGTCTGTCTCCACTAACAAAAATAGGCAACACCAAGTCAGCTACTCCTCAGCATAGTTATGTCTGTCGCAACCTTCTTGGGTTTGAGGAGGGACATACAAACGTTTTCAAAATTATGGTGAAACGCTGAAAACCTGCAAATAATTTTCAACGTACTGGTTAATTTGAAAACACTCCAGCATAATTCTTGGAACAAGCCAGGTACCTGTACCCACGCATAGAGGAGTATATAGAAACATGGTGGAATCCCAGCTGATGAAGCAAAGGATTCTTAAAGGAATGAGATGACCATGCGGATCCTGTTTAATTCTCTCAAACAGAATCCGCACTTTTCACCTGCCAAACACATGCCCACTACTCTTCTCTGGGGATAATAAAAACAAACCAGCGATCTGACAGAGGGCCTGAACACCCATCCTGACCGACCCCACAAAACAAAAAAGTACCCTCCAGCTACTAATTATAATGCCAATTTGCAAAATTTCCCTGCATTTTTAAACAATGGAGAAATGATGGTGGGATGATACTTAGAAGAATGGCTTCTTGTCAGTCTCCACTGACAAAAATAGGCAACACCAAGTCAGCTACGCCTCAGCATAGTTATGTCCGTAGCAGCCATATTTGGTTTCAGTAGGCACATACACACGTTATCACAATTATGGTGAAACGCTGAAAACCTGCAAAGGATTGTCAACATACTGGTTCATTGAAAAGCTCTGAGGCATACTTCTTGGAACTAGCCAGTTTCCTGTGCCCACGCGTGGACAAGTATATAGAACCATGGTGGATTCCCAGCTCATGAAGCAAAGGATTCTTAAAGGAACGGGATTACCATGCGGATCCTGTTTAATTCTCTGAAACAGATCCGCAGTTTTCACCTGCCATACTAATACCCACTTCTCCTCTCTGGGGATAATGAAAACCAACCGGGGAACTGACAGAGGGCCTGACCAACACATCCACACCGACCCCACAGGAAAAAAAAAAAAAAAAAAAAAAACGTAGCCTCCTGCTACTAATTATAATTCTAACTTGCAAAATTTCCCTGCCTTTTAAAACAATGGAAAAATGGTGGTGGGATGATACTTAGAAGAATGGCTTCTTGTCAGTCTCCACTAACAAAAATAGGCAACACCAAGTCAGCTATCCTCAGCATAGCTATGTCCATCGCAGCCTTCTTGGGTTTCAGGAGGCACAAACAAACGTTATCACAATTATGGTGAAACGCTGAACACCTGCAAATAATTTTCAACGTACTGGTTAATTGAAAAGCTCTGCGGCATACTTGTTGGAACAAGCCAGTTACCTGTTCCCACGCAAAGAGGAGTATATAGAACCATGGTGGATTTCCAGCTGATGAAGTAAAGGATTATTAAAGGAACGGGATGACCATGGGGATCATCGTTAATTCTCTGAAACACAATCCTCCCTTTTCACCTGCCAAACACATGCCCACTTCTCCTCTCTGGGGATAATAAAAACTAACCAGCGAACTGACAGAGGGCCTGACCCCCCCATCCACATCGACCACACAAAAAAAAAAACTGTACCCTCCAGCTACTAATTATAATGCTAACTTGCACAATTTCCCTGCATTTTAAAACAATGGAAAAATGGTGGTGGGATGATACTTAGAAGAATGGCTTCTTGTCAGTCTCCACTAACAAAAATAGGCAACACCAAGTCAGCTACTCCTCAGCATAGTTATGTCCGTAGCAGCCTTCTTGGGTTTCAGGAGGCACAAACAAACGTTCTCACAATTATGGTGAAACGCTGAACACCTGCAAATAATTTTCAACGTAGTGGTTAATTGAAAAACTCTGCGGCATACTTCTTGGAACAAGCCAGTTACCTGTTCCCACGCAAAGAGGAGTATAGAGAACCATGGTGGATTTCCAGCTGATGAAGTAAAGGATTATTAAAGGAACGGGATGACCATGGGGATCATCGTTAATTCTCTGAAACAGAATCCGCCCTTTTCACCTGCCAAACACATGCCCACTTCTCCTTTCTGGGGATAATAAAAACTAACCAGCGAACTGACAGAGGGTCTGACCCCCCTCCCATCCAGATCGACCACACACAAAAAAAAAACCATACCCTCCATCTACTAATTATAATGCTAACTTGCAAAATTTCCCTGCATTTTAAAACAATGGAAAAATGGTGGTGGGATGATACTTAGAAGAATGGCTTCTTGTCAGTCTCCACTGACAAAAATAGGCAAAACCAAGTAAGCTACGCCTCCGCATAGTTATGTCCGTCGCAGCCTTCTTGGGTTTCAGGAGGCACAAACAAACGTTATCACAATTATGGTGAAACGCTGAACACCTACAAATAATTTTAAACGTAATGGTTATTTGAAAAGCTCTGCGGCATACTTCTTGGAACAAGCCAGTTACCTGTTCCCACGCAAAGAGGACTATATAGAACCATGGTGGATTTCCAGCTGATGAAGTAAAGGATTATTAAAGGAACGGGATGACCATGGGGATCATCGTTAATTCTCTGAAACAGAATCCGCCCTTTACACCTGCTAAACACATGCCCACTTCTCGTCTGTGGGGATAATAAAAACTAACCAGCGAACTGACAGAGGGCCTGACCCCCACCATCCACATGGACCACACACAAAAAAAAAAAAACCGTACCCTCCAGCTACTAATTATAATGCTAACTTGCAAAATTTCCCTGCATTTTAAAACAATGGAAAAATGGTGGTGGGATGATACTTAGAAGAGTGGCTTCTTGTCAGTCTCCACTAACAAAAATAGGCAACACCAAGTCAGCTACTCCTCAGCATAGTTATGTCCGTAGCAGCCTTCTTGGGTTTCAGGAGGCACAAACAAAGGTTCTCACAATTAAGGTGAAACGCTGAACACCTGCAAATAATTTTCAACGTAGTGGTTAATTGAAAAGCTCTGCGGCATACTTCTTGGAACAAACCAGTTACCTGTTCCCACGCAAAGAGGAGTATATAGAACCATGGTGGATTTCCAGCTGATGAAGCAAAGGATTATTAAAGGAACGGGATGACCATGGGAATCATCGTTAATTCTCTGAAACAGAATCCGCCCTTTTCACCTGCCAAACACATGCCCACTTCTCCTCTCTGGGGATAATAAAAACTAACCATCGAACTGACAGAGGGCTTGACCCCCCCCCCATCCACATCGACCACACACACACAAAAAAAAAACGTACCCTCCAGCTACTAATTATAATGCTAACTTGCAAAATTTCCCTGCATTTTAAAACAATGGAAAAATGGTGGTGGGATCATACTTAGAAGAATGGCTTCTTGTCTGTCTCCACTAACAAAAATAGGCAACACCAAGTCAGCTACTCCTCAGCATAGTTATGTCCGTCGCAGCCTTCTTCGGTTCAGGAGGCACAAACAGACGTTATCACAATTATGGTGAAACGCTGAACACCTGCAAATAATTTTCAACGTAGTGGTTAATTGAAAAGCTCTGCGGCATACTTCTTGGAACAAGGCAGTTACCTGTTGCCACGCAAAGAGCAGTATATAGAACCATGGTGGATTTCCAGCTGATGAAGTAAAGGATTATTAAAGGAACGGGATGACCATGGGGATCATCGTTAATTCTCTGAAACTGAATCCGCCTTTTCACCTGCCAAACACATGCCCACTTCTCCTCTCTGGGGATAACAAAAACTAACCAGCGAACTGACAGAGGGCCTGACCCCCCCCATCCACATCGACCACACACAAAAAAAAAAACCCTACCCTCCAGCTACTAATTATAATGCTAACTTGCAAAATTTCCCTGCATTTTAAAACAATGGAAAAATGGTGGTGGGATGATACTTAGAAGAATGGCTTCTTGTCAGTCTCCACTAACAAAAATAGGCAACACCAAGTCAGCTACGCCTCAGCATAGCTATGTCCATCGCAGCCTTCTTGGGTTTCAGGAGGCACAAACAGACGTTATCACAATTATGGTGAAACGCTGAACACCTGCAAATAATTTTCAACGTAGTGGTTAATTGAAAAGCTCTGCGGCATACTTCTGGGAAAAAGGCAGTTACCTGTTCCCACGCAAAGAGGAGTATAGAGAACCATGGTGGATTTCCAGCTGATGAAGTAAAGGATTATTAAAGGAACGGGATGACCATGGGGATCATTGTTAATTCTCTGAAACAGAATCCGCCCTTTTCACCTGCCAAACACATGCCCACTTCTCCCCTCTGGGGATAATAAAAACTAACCAGCGAACTGACAGAGGGCCTGACCCCCACCATCCACATCGACCACACAAAAAAAAAAAAAACCGTACCCTCCAGCTACTAATTATAATGCTAACTTGCAAAATTTCCCTGCATTTTAAAACAATGGAAAAATGGTGGTGGGATCATACTTAGAAGAGTGGCTTCTTGTCAGTCTCCACTAACAAAAATAGGCAACACCAAGTCACCTACTCCTCAGCATAGTTATGTCCGTCGCAGCCTTCTTGGGTTTCAGGAGGGACATACAAACGTTATCAAAATTATGGTGAAACGCTGAAAACCTGCAAATAATTTTCAACGTACTGGTTAATTTGAAAACTCTCCAGCATAATTCTTGGAACAAGCCAGGTACCTGTGCCCACGCATAGAGGAGTATATAGAAACATGGTGGAATCCCAGCTGATGAAGCAAAGGATTCTTAAAGGAATGAGATGACCATGGGGATCCAGTTTAATTCTCTGAAACAGAATCCGCACTTTTCACCTGCCATACACATGCCCACTACTCTTCTCTGGGGATAATAAAAACAAACCAGCGATCTCACAGAGGGCCTGAACACCCATCCTGACCGACCCCACAAAACAAAAAAGTACCCTCCAGCTACTAATTATAATGCCAATTTGCAAAATTTCCCTGCATTTTGAAACAATGGAGAAATGATGGTGGGATGATACTTAGAAGAATGGCTTCTTGTCAGTCTCCACTGACAAAAATAGGCAACACCAAGTCAGCTACGCCTCAGCATAGTTATGTCCGTAGCAGCCATATTTGGTTTCAGTAGGCACATACACACGTTATCACAATTATGGTGAAACGCTGAAAACCTGCAAAGGATTGTCAACATACTGGTTCATTGAAAAGCTCTGAGGCATACTTCTTGGAACTAGCCAGTTTCCTGTGCCCACGCATAGACAAGTATATAGAACCATGGTGGATTCCCAGCTCATGAAGCAAAGGATTCTTAAAGGAACGGGATTACCATGCGGATCCTGTTTAATTCTCTGAAACAGATCCGCAGTTTTCACCTGCCATACTAATACCCACTTCTCCTCTCTGGGGATAATAAAAACCAACCGGGGAACTGACAGAGGGCCTGACCAACACATCCACACCGACCCCACAGGAAAAAAAAAAAAAAAAACACCGTAGCCTCCAGCTACTATTTATAATGCTAACTTGCAAAATTTCCCTGCATTTTAAAACAATGGAAAAATGGTGGTGGGATGATACTTAGAAGAATGGCTTCTTGTCAGTCTCCACTAACAAAAATAGGCAACACCAAGTCAGCTACTCCTCAGCATAGTTATGTCCGTCGCAGCCTTCTTGGGTTTCAGGAGGCACAAACAAAGGTTCTCACAATTATGGTGAAACGCTGAACACCTGCAAATAATTTTCAATGTAGTGGTTAATTGAAAAGCTCTGCGGCATACTTCTTGGAACAAGGCAGTTACCTGATCCCACGCAAAGAGGAGTATATAGAACCATGGTGGATTTCCAGCTGATGAAGTAAAGGATTATTAAAGGAACGGGAAGACCATGGGGATCATCGTTAATTCTCTGAAACAGAATCCGCCCTTTTCACCTGCCAAACACATGCCCACTTCTCCTCTCTGGGGATAATAAAAACTAACCAGCGAACTGACAGAGGGCCTGACACCCACCATCCACATCGACCACACACAAAAAAAAACCGTACCCTCCAGCTACTAATTATAATGCTAACTTGCAAAATTTCCCTGCATTTTAAAACAATGGAAAAATGGTGGTGGGATGATACTTAGAAGAATGGCTTCTTGTCAGTCTCCACTAACAAAAATAGGCAACACCAAGTCAGCTACTCTTCAGCATAGTTATGTCCGTCGCAGCCTTCTAGGGTTTCAGGAGGCACAAAAAAGGTTCTCACCATTACGGTAAAACGCTGAACACCTGCAAATAATTATCAACGTAGTGGTTCATTGAAAAGCTCTGCGGCATACTTCTTGGAACAAGCCAGTTACCTGTTCCCACGCAAAGAGGAGTATATAGAACCATGGTGGATTTCCAGCTGATGAAGTAAAGGATTATTAAAGGAACGGGATGACCATGGGGATCATCGTTAATTCTCTGAAACAGAATCCGCCCTTTTCACCTGCCAAACACATGCCCACTTCTCCTCTCTGAGGATAATAAAAACTAACCACCGAAATGACAGAGGGCCTGACGCCCCCATCCACATCGACCACACACACACAAAAAAATAAACCGTACCCTCCAGCTACTAATTATAATGCTAACTTGCAAAATTTCCCTGCATTTTAAAACAATGGAAAAATGGTGGTGGGATGATACTTAGAAGAATGGCTTCTTGTCAGTCTCCACTAACAAAAATAGGCAACACCAAGTCAGCTACTCCTCAGCATAGCTATGTCCATCGCAGCCATCCTGGGTTTCAGAAGGCACAAACAAACGTTATCACAATTATGGTGAAACGCTGAACACCTGCAAATAATTTTCAACGTAGTGGTTAATTGAAAAGCTCTGCGGCATACTTCTTGGAACAAGGCAGTTACCTGTTCCCACGCAAAGAGGAGTATATAGAACCATGGCGGATTTCCAGCTGATGAAGTAAAGGATTATTAAAGGAACGGGATGACCATGGGGATCATCGTTAATTCTCTGAAACAGAATCCGCCCTTTTCACCTGCCAAACACATGCCCACTTCTCCTCTCTGGGGATAATAAAAACTAACCAGCCAACTGACAGAGGGCCTGACCATCACCATCCACATCGACCACACCAAAAAAAAAAAACTGTACCCTCCAGCTACTAATTATAATGCTAACTTGCAAAATTTCCCTGCATTTTAAAACAATGGAAAAATGGTGGTGGGATGATACTTAGAAGAATGGCTTCTTGTCAGTCTCCACTAACAAAAATAGGCAACACCAAGTCAGCTACTCCTCAGCATAGCTATGTCCATCGCAGCCATCTTGGGTTTCAGAAGGCACAAACAAACGTTATCACAATTATGGTGAAACGCTGAACACCTGCAAATAATTTTCAACGTAGTGGTTAATTGAAAAGCTGTGCGGCATACTTCTTGGAACAAGGCAGTTACCTGTACCCACGCAAAGAGGAGTATATAGAACCATGGCGGATTTCCAGCTGATGAAGTAAAGGATTATTAAAGGAACGGGATGACCATGGGGATCATCGTTAATTCTCTGAAACAGAATCCGCCCTTTTCACCTGCCAAACACATGCCCACTTCTCCTCTCTGGGGATAATAATAACTAACCAGCGAACTGACAGAGGGCCTGACCCCCCCATCCACCTCGACCACACACACACACAAAAAAAAACCGTACCCTCCAGCTACTAATTATAATGCTAACTTGCAAAATTTCCTACATCTTAAAACAATGGAAAAATGGTGGTGGGATCATACTTAGAAGAATGGCTTCTTGTCTGTCTCCAGTAACAAAAATAAGCAACACCAAGTCAGCTACGCCTCAGCATAGTTATGTCCGTCGCAGCCTTCTTGGGTTTCAGGAGGCACAAACACACGTTATCACAATTATGGTGAAACGCTGAACACCTGCAAATAATGTTCAACGTACTGGTTAATTGAAAAGCTCTGCAGCATACTTCTTGGAACAAGCCAGTTACCTGTTCCCACGCAAACAGGAGTATATAGAACCATGGTGGATTCCCAGTTCATGAAGCAAAGGATTCTTAAAGGAACGGGATTACCAGCGGATCCTGTTTAATTCTCTGAAACAGATCCGCAGTTTTCACCTGCCATACTAATAACCACTTCTCCTCTCTGGGGATAATAGAAACCAACCGGGGAACTGATAGAGGGCCTGACCAACACATCCACACCGACCCCACAGGAAAAAAAAAAAAAAAAACAACTTAGCCTCCAGCTAATAATTATAATGCTAACTTGCAAAATTTCCCTGCATTTTTAAACAATGGAAAAATGATGGTGAGATGATACTTACAAGAATGGTTTCTTGTCAGTCTCCACTAACAAAAATAGGGAAAACCAAGTCAGCTACGCCTCAGCATAGTTATGTCCTTCGCAGCCTTCTTGGGTTTCAGGAGGCACAAACAAACGTTATCACAATTATGGTGAAACGCTGAACACCTGCAAATAATTTTCAACGTACTGGTTAATTGAAAAGCTCTGCGGCATACTTCTTGGAACAAGCCAGTTACCTGTTCCCACGCAAACAGGAGTATATAGAACCATGGTGGATTTCCAGCTGATGAAGTAAAGGATTATTAAAGGAACGGGATGACCATGGGGATCATCGTTAATTCTCTGAAACAGAATCCGCCCTTTTCACCTGCCAAACACATGCCCACTTCTCCTCTCTGGGGATAATAAAAACTAACCAGCGAACTGACAGAGGGCCTGACCCCCCCCCATCCACATCGACCACACACACAAAAAAAAAAACCGCACCCTCCAGCTACTAATTATAATGCTAACTTGCAAAATTTCCCTGCATTTTAAAACAATGGAAAAATGGTGGTGGGATGATACTTAGAAGAATGGCTTCTTGTCAGTCTCCACTAACAAAAATAGGCAACACCAAGTCAGCTACTCCTCAGCATAGTTATGTCCGTCGCAGCCTTCTTGGGTTTCAGGAGGCACAAACAAAAGTTATAACAATTATGGTGAAACGCTGCACACCTGCAAATAATTTTCAACGTAGTGGTTAATTGAAAAGCTCTGCGGCATACTTCTGGGAAAAAGGCAGTTACCTGTTCCCACGCAAAGAGGAGTATAGAGAACCATGGTGGATTTCCAGCTGATGAAGTAAAGGATTATTAAAGGAACGGGATGACCATGGGGATCATCGTTAATTCTCTGAAACAGAATCCGCCCTTTTCACCTGCCAAACACATGCCCACTTCTCCCCTCTGGGGATAATAAAAACTAACCAGCGAACTGACAGAGGGCCTGACACCCACCATCCACATCGACCACACACAAAAAAAAAAACCGTACCCTCCAGCTACTAATTATAATGCTAACTTGCAAAATTTCCCTGCATTTTAAAACAGTGGAAAAATGGTGGTGGGATCATACTTAGAAGAGTGGCTTCTTGTCAGTCTCCACTAACAAAAATAGGCAACACCAAGTCACCTACTCCTCAGCATAGTTATGTCCGTCGCAGCCTTCTTGGGTTTCAGGAGGGACATACAAACGTTATCAAAATTATGGTGAAACGCTGAAAACCTGCAAATAATTTTCAACGTACTGGTTAATTTGAAAACTCTCCAGCATAATTCTTGGAACAAGCCAGGTACCTGTGCCCACGCATAGAGGAGTATATAGAAACATGGTGGAATCCCAGCTGATGAAGCAAAGGATTCTTAAAGGAATGAGATGACCATGGGGATCCAGTTTAATTCTCTGAAACAGAATCCGCACTTTTCACCTGCCATACACATGCCCACTACTCTTCTCTGGGGATAATAAAAACAAACCAGCGATCTCACAGAGGGCCTGAACACCCATCCTGACCGACCCCACAAAACAAAAAAGTATCCTCCAGCTACTAATTATAATGCCAATTTGCAAAATTTCCCTGCATTTTGAAACAATGGAGAAATGATGGTGGGATGATACTTAGAAGAATGGCTTCTTGTCAGTCTCCACTGACAAAAATAGGCAACACCAAGTCAGCTACGCCTCAGCATAGTTATGTCCGTAGCAGCCATATTTGGTTTCAGTAGGCACATACACACGTTATCACAATTATGGTGAAACGCTGAAAACCTGCAAAGGATTGTCAACATACTGGTTAATTGAAAAGCTCTGAGGCATACTTCTTGGAACTAGCCAGTTTCCTGTGCCCACGCATAGACAAGTATATAGAACCATGGTGGATTCCCAGCTCATGAAGCAAAGGATTCTTAAAGGAACGGGATTACCATGCGGATCCTGTTTAATTCTCTGAAACAGATCCGCAGTTTTCACCTGCCATACTAATACCCACTTCTCCTCTCTGGGGATAATAAAAACCAACCGGGGAACTGACAGAGGGCCTGACCAACACATCCACACCGACCCCACAGGAAAAAAAAAAAAAAAAAACACCGTAGCCTCCAGCTACTATTTATAATGCTAACTTGCAAAATTTCCCTGCATTTTAAAACAATGGAAAAATGGTGGTGGGATGATACTTAGAAGAATGGCTTTTTGTCAGTCTCCACTAACAAAAATAGGCAACACCAAGTCAGCTACTCCTCAGCATAGTTATGTCCGTCGCAGCCTTCTTGGGTTTCAGGAGGCACAAACAAAGGTTCTCACAATTATGGTGAAACGCTGAACACCTGCAAATAATTTTCAATGTAGTGGTTAATTGAAAAGCTCTGCGGCATACTTCTTGGAACAAGGCAGTTACCTGATCCCACGCAAAGAGGAGTATATAGAACCATGGTGGATTTCCAGCTGATGAAGTAAAGGATTATTAAAGGAACGGGAAGACCATGGGGATCATCGTTAATTCTCTGAAACAGAATCCGCCCTTTTCACCTGCCAAACACATGCCCACTTCTCCTCTCTGGGGATAATAAAAACTAACCAGCGAACTGACAGAGGGCCTGACCCCCCCATCCACATCGACCACACACAAAAAAAAACCGTACCCTCCAGCTACTAATTATAATGCTAACTTGCAAAATTTCCCTGCATTTTAAAACAATGGAAAAATGGTGGTGGGATGATACTTAGAAGAATGGCTTCTTGTCAGTCTCCACTAACAAAAATAGGCAACACCAAGTCAGCTACTCTTCAGCATAGTTATGTCCGTCGCAGCCTTCTAGGGTTTCAGGAGGCACAAAAAAGTTTCTCACCATTACGGTAAAACGCTGAACACCTGCAAATAATTATCAACGTAGTGGTTAATTGAAAAGCTCTGCGGCATACTTCTTGGAACAAGCCAGTTACCTGTTCCCACGCAAAGAGGAGTATATAGAACCATGGTGGATTTCCAGCTGATGAAGTAAAGGATTATTAAAGGAACGGGATGACCATGGGGATCATCGTTAATTCTCTGAAACAGAATCCGCCCTTTTCACCTGCCAAACACATGCCCACTTCTCCTCTCTGAGGATAATAAAAACTAACCACCGAAATGACAGAGGGCCTGACGCCCACATCCACATCGACCACACACACACACAAAAATAAACCGTACCCTCCAGCTACTAATTATAATGCTAACTTGCAAAATTTCCCTGCATTTTAAAACAATGGAAAAATGGTGGTGGGATGATACTTAGAAGAATGGCTTCTTGTCAGTCTCTACTAACAAAAATAGGCAACACCAAGTCAGCTACTCCTCAGCATAGCTATGTCCATCGCAGCCATCCTGGGTTTCAGAAGGCACAAACAAACGTTATCACAATTATGGTGAAACGCTGAACACCTGCAAATAATTTTCAACGTAGTGGTAAATTGAAAAGCTCTATGGCATACTTCTTGGAAAAAGGCAGTTACCTGTACCCACGCAAAGAGGAGTATATAGAACCATGGCGGATTTCCAGCTGATGAAGTAAAGGATTATTAAAGGAACGGGATGACCATGGGGATCATCGTTAATTCTCTGAAACAGAATCCGCCCTTTTCACCTGCCAAACACATGCCCACTTCTCCTCTCTGGGGATAATAAAAACTAACCAGCGAACTGACAGAGGGCCTGACCCCCACCATCCACATCGACCACACCAAAAAAAAAAACCGTACCCTCCAGCTACTAATTATAATGCTAACTTGCAAAATTTCCCTGCATTTTAAAACAATGGAAAAATGGTGGTGGGATGATACTTAGAAGAATGGCTTCTTGTCAGTCTCCACTAACAAAAATAGGCAACACCAAGTCAGCTACTCCTCAGCATAGCTATGTCCATCGCAGCCATCTTGGGTTTCAGAAGGCACAAACAAACGTTATCACAATTATGGTGAAACGCTGAACACCTGCAAATAATTTTCAACGTAGTGGTTAATTGAAAAGCTGTGCGGCATACTTCTTGGAACAAGGCAGTTACCTGTACCCACGCAAAGAGGAGTATATAGAACCATGGCGGATTTCCAGCTGATGAAGTAAAGGATTATTAAAGGAACGGGATGACCATGGGGATCATCGTTAATTCTCTGAAACAGAATCCGCCCTTTTCACCTGCCAAACACATGCCCACTTCTCCTCTCTGGGGATAATAATAACTAACCAGCGAACTGACAGAGGGCCTGACCCCCCCATCCACCTCGACCACACACACACACAAAAAAAAACCGTACCCTCCAGCTACTAATTATGATGCTAACTTGCAAAATTTCCTACATTTTAAAACAATGGAAAAATGGTGGTGGGATCATACTTAGAAGAATGGCTTCTTGTCTGTCTCCAGTAACAAAAATAAGCAACACCAAGTCAGCTACGCCTCAGCATAGTTATGTCCGTCGCAGCCTTCTTGGGTTTCAGGAGGCACAAACACACGTTATCACAATTATGGTGAAACGCTGAACACCTGCAAATAATGTTCAACGTACTGGTTAATTGAAAAGCTCTGCAGCATACTTCTTGGAAGAAGCCAGTTACCTGTTCCCACGCAAACAGGAGTATATAGAACCATGGTGGATTCCCAGTTCATGAAGCAAAGGATTCTTAAAGGAACGGGATTACCAGCGGATCCTGTTTAATTCTCTGAAACAGATCCGCAGTTTTCACCTGCCATACTAATAACCACTTCTCCTCTCTGGGGATAATAAAAACCAACCGGGGAACTGACAGAGGGCCTGACCAACACATCCACACCGACCCCACAGGAAAAAAAAAAAAAAAAACAACTTAGCCTCCAGCTACTAATTATAATGCTAACTTGCAAAATTTCCCTGCATTTTTAAACAATGGAAAAATGATGGTGAGATGATACTTACAAGAATGGTTTCTTGTCAGTCTCCACTAACAAAAATAGGGAAAACCAAGTCAGCTACGCCTCAGCATAGTTATGTCCTTCGCAGCCTTCTTGGGTTTCAGGAGGCACAAACAAACGTTATCACAATTATGGTGAAACGCTGAACACCTGCAAATAATTTTCAACGTACTGGTTAATTGAAAAGCTCTGCGGCATACTTCTTGGAACAAGCCAGTTACCTGTTCCCACGCAAACAGGAGTATATAGAACCATGGTGGATTTCCAGCTGATGAAGTAAAGGATTATTAAAGGAACGGGATGACCATGGGGATCATCGTTAATTCTCTGAAACAGAATCCGCCCTTTTCACCTGCCAAACACATGCCCACTTCTCCTCTCTGGGGATAATAAAAACTAACCAGCGAACTGACAGAGGGCCTGACCCCCCCCCATCCACATCGACCACACACAAAAAAAAAAAAACCGCACCCTCCAGCTACTAATTATAATGCTAACTTGCAAAATTTCCCTGCATTTTAAAACAATGGAAAAATGGTGGTGGGATTATACTTAGAAGAATGGCTTCTTGTCAGTCTCCACTAACAAAAATAGGCAACACCAAGTCAGCTACTCCTCAGCATAGTTATGTCCGTCGCAGCCTTCTTGGGTTTCAGGAGGCACAAACAAACGTTATAACAATTATGGTGAAACGCTGCACACCTGCAAATAATTTTCAACGTAGTGGTTAATTGAAAAGCTCTGCGGCATACTTCTGGGAAAAAGGCAGTTACCTGTTCCCACGCAAAGAGGAGTATAGAGAACCATGGTGGATTTCCAGCTGATGAAGTAAAGGATTATTAAAGGAACGGGATGACCATGGGGATCATCGTTAATTCTCTGAAACAGAATCCGCCCTTTTCACCTGCCAAACACATGCCCACTTCTCCCCTCTGGGGATAATAAAAACTAACCAGCGAACTGACAGAGGGCCTGACACCCACCATCCACATCGACCACACACAAAAAAAAAAACCGTACCCTCCAGCTACTAATTATAATGCTAACTTGCAAAATTTCCCTGCATTTTAAAACAGTGGAAAAATGGTGGTGGGATCATACTTAGAAGAGTGGCTTCTTGTCAGTCTCCACTAACAAAAATAGGCAACACCAAGTCACCTACTCCTCAGCATAGTTATGTCCGTCGCAGCCTTCTTGGGTTTCAGGAGGGACATACAAACGTTATCAAAATTATGGTGAAACGCTGAAAACCTGCAAATAATTTTCAACGTACTGGTTAATTTGAAAACTCTCCAGCATAATTCTTGGAACAAGCCAGGTACCTGTGCCCACGCATAGAGGAGTATATAGAAACATGGTGGAATCCCAGCTGATGAAGCAAAGGATTCTTAAAGGAATGAGATGACCATGGGGATCCAGTTTAATTCTCTGAAACAGAATCCGCACTTTTCACCTGCCATACACATGCCCACTACTCTTCTCTGGGGATAATAAAAACAAACCAGCGATCTCACAGAGGGCCTGAACACCCATCCTGACCGACCCCACAAAACAAAAAAGTACCCTCCAGCTACTAATTATAATGCCAATTTGCAAAATTTCCCTGCATTTTTAAACAATGGAGAAATGATGGTGGGATGATACTTAGAAGAATGGCTTCTTGTCAGTCTCCACTGACAAAAATAGGCAACACCAAGTCAGCTACGCCTCAGCATAGTTATGTCCGTAGCAGCCATATTTGGTTTCAGTAGGCACATACACACGTTATCACAATTATGGTGAAACGCTGAAAAACTGCAAAGGATTGTCAACATACTGGTTCATTGAAAAGCTCTGAGGCATACTTCTTGGAACTAGCCAGTTTCCTGTGCCCACGCATAGACAAGTATATAGAACCATGGTGGATTCCCAGCTCATGAAGCAAAGGATTCTTAAAGGAACGGGATTACCATGCGGATCCTGTTTAATTCTCTGAAACAGATCCGCAGTTTTCACCTGCCATAATAATACCCACTTCTCCTCTCTGGGGATAATAAAAACCAACCGGGGAACTGACAGAGGGCCTGACCAACACATCCACACCGACCCCACAGGAAAAAAAAAAAAAAAAACACCGTAGCCTCCAGCTACTATTTATAATGCTAACTTGCAAAATTTCCCTGCATTTTAAAACAATGGAAAAATGGTGGTGGGATGATACTTAGAAGAATGGCTTCTTGTCACTCTCCACTAACAAAAATAGGCAACACCAAGTCAGCTACTCCTCAGCATAGTTATGTCCGTCGCAGCCTTCTTGGGTTTCAGGAGGCACAAACAAAGGTTCTCACAATTATGGTGAAACGCTGAACACCTGCAAATAATTTTCAATGTAGTGGTTAATTGAAAAGCTCTGCGGCATACTTCTTGGAACAAGGCAGTTACCTGATCCCACGCAAAGAGGAGTGTATAGAACCATGGTGGATTTCCAGCTGATGAAGTAAAGGATTATTAAAGGAACGGGAAGACCATGGGGATCATCGTTAATTCTCTGAAACAGAATCCGCCCTTTTCACCTGCCAAACACATGCCCACTTCTCCTCTCTGGGGATAATAAAAACTAACCAGCGAACTGACAGAGGGCCTGACCCCCACCATCCACATCGACCACACACAAAAAAAAACCGTACCCTCCAGCTACTAATTATAATGCTAACTTGCAAAATTTCCCTGCATTTTAAAACAATGGAAAAATGGTGGTGGGATGATACTTAGAAGAATGGCTTCTTGTCAGTCTCCACTAACAAAAATAGGCAACACCAAGTCAGCTACTCTTCAGCATAGTTATGTCCGTCGCAGCCTTCTTGGGTTTCAGGAGGCACAAAAAAGGTTCTCACCATTACGGTAAAACGCTGAACACCTGCAAATAATTATCAACGTAGTGGTTAATTGAAAAGCTCTGCGGCATACTTCTTGGAACAAGCCAGTTACCTGTTCCCACGCAAAGAGGAGTATATAGAACCATGGTGGATTTCCAGCTGATGAAGTAAAGGATTATTAAAGGAACGGGATGACCATGGGGATCATCGTTAATTCTCTGAAACAGAATCCGCCCTTTTCACCTGCCAAACACATGCCCACTTCTCCTCTCTGGGGATAATAATAACTAACCAGCGAACTGACAGAGGGCCTGACCCCCCCATCCACCTCGACCACACACACACACAAAAAAAAACCGTACCCTCCAGCTACTAATTATAATGCTAACTTGCAAAATTTCCTACATTTTAAAACAATGGAAAAATGGTGGTGGGATCATACTTAGAAGAATGGCTTCTTGTCTGTCTCCAGTAACAAAAATAAGCAACACCAAGTCAGCTACGCCTCAGCATAGTTATGTCCGTCGCAGCCTTCTTGGGTTTCAGGAGGCACAAACACACGTTATCACAATTATGGTGAAACGCTGAACACCTGCAAATAATGTTCAACGTACTGGTTAATTGAAAAGCTCTGCAGCATACTTCTTGGAACAAGCCAGTTACCTGTTCCCACGCAAACAGGAGTATATAGAACCATGGTGGATTCCCAGTTCATGAAGCAAAGGATTCTTAAAGGAACGGGATTACCAGCGGATCCTGTTTAATTCTCTGAAACAGATCCGCAGTTTTCACCTGCCATACTAATAACCACTTCTCCTCTCTGGGGATAATAAAAACCAACCGGGGAACTGACAGAGGGCCTGACCAACACATCCACACCAACCCCACAGGAAAAAAAAAAAAAAAACAACTTAGCCTCCAGCTACTAATTATAATGCTAACTTGCAAAATTTCCCTGCATTTTTAAACAATGGAAAAATGATGGTGAGATGATACTTACAAGAATGGTTTCTTGTCAGTCTCCACTAACAAAAATAGGGAAAACCAAGTCAGCTACGCCTCAGCATAGTTATGTCCTTCGCAGCCTTCTTGGGTTTCAGGAGGCACAAACAAACGTTATCACAATTATGGTGAAACGCTGAACACCTGCAAATAATTTTCAACGTACTGGTTAATTGAAAAGCTCTGCGGCATACTTCTTGGAACAAGCCAGTTACCTGTTCCCACGCAAACAGGAGTATATAGAACCATGGTGGATTTCCAGCTGATGAAGTAAAGGATTATTAAAGGAACGGGATGACCATGGGGATCATCGTTAATTCTCTGAAACAGAATCCGCCCTTTTCACCTGCCAAACACATGCCCACTTCTCCTCTCTGGGGATAATAAAAACTAACCAGCGAACTGACAGAGGGCCTGACCCCCCCCCATCCACATCGACCACACACAAAAAAAAAAAAACCGCACCCTCCAGCTACTAATTATAATGCTAACTTGCAAAATTTCCCTGCATTTTAAAACAATGGAAAAATGGTGGTGGGATTATACTTAGAAGAATGGCTTCTTGTCAGTCTCCACTAACAAAAATAGGCAACACCAAGTCAGCTACTCCTCAGCATAGTTATGTCCGTCGCAGCCTTCTTGGGTTTCAGGAGGCACAAACAAACGTTATAACAATTATGGTGAAACGCTGCACACCTGCAAATAATTTTCAACGTAGTGGTTAATTGAAAAGCTCTGCGGCATACTTCTGGGAAAAAGGCAGTTACCTGTTCCCACGCAAAGAGGAGTATAGAGAACCATGGTGGATTTCCAGCTGATGAAGTAAAGGATTATTAAAGGAACGGGATGACCATGGGGATCATCGTTAATTCTCTGAAACAGAATCCGCCCTTTTCACCTGCCAAACACATGCCCACTTCTCCCCTCTGGGGATAATAAAAACTAACCAGCGAACTGACAGAGGGCCTGACCCCCACCATCCACATCGACCACACAAAAAAAAAAAAACCGTACCCTCCAGCTACTAATTATAATGCTAACTTGCAAAATTTCCCTGCATTTTAAAACAGTGGAAAAATGGTGGTGGGATCATACTTAGAAGAGTGGCTTCTTGTCAGTCTCCACTAACAAAAATAGGCAACACCAAGTCACCTACTCCTCAGCATAGTTATGTCCGTCGCAGCCTTCTTGGGTTTCAGGAGGGACATACAAACGTTATCAAAATTATGGTGAAACGCTGAAAACCTGCAAATAATTTTCAACGTACTGGTTAATTTGAAAACTCTCCAGCATAATTCTTGGAACAAGCCAGGTACCTGTGCCCACGCATAGAGGAGTATATAGAAACATGGTGGAATCCCAGCTGATGAAGCAAAGGATTCTTAAAGGAATGAGATGACCATGGGGATCCAGTTTAATTCTCTGAAACAGAATCCGCACTTTTCACCTGCCATACACATGCCCACTACTCTTCTCTGGGGATAATAAAAACAAACCAGCGATCTCACAGAGGGCCTGAACACCCATCCTGACCGACCCCACAAAACAAAAAAGTACCCTCCAGCTACTAATTATAATGCCAATTTGCAAAATTTCCCTGCATTTTGAAACAATGGAGAAATGATGGTGGGATGATACTTAGAAGAATGGCTTCTTGTCAGTCTCCACTGACAAAAATAGGCAACACCAAGTCAGCTACGCCTCAGCATAGTTATGTCCGTAGCAGCCATATTTGGTTTCAGTAGGCACATACACACGTTATCACAATTATGGTGAAACGCTGAAAACCTGCAAAGGATTGTCAACATACTGGTTCATTGAAAAGCTCTGAGGCATACTTCTTGGAACTAGCCAGTTTCCTGTGCCCACGCATAGACAAGTATATAGAACCATGGTGGATTCCCAGCTCATGAAGCAAAGGATTCTTAAAGGAACGGGATTACCATGCGGATCCTGTTTAATTCTCTGAAACAGATCCGCAGTTTTCACCTGCCATAATAATACCCACTTCTCCTCTCTGGGGATAATAAAAACCAACCGGGGAACTGACAGAGGGCCTGACCAACACATCCACACCGACCCCACAGGAGAAAAAAAAAAAAAAACACCGTAGCCTCCAGCTACTATTTATAATGCTAACTTGCAAAATTTCCCTGCATTTTAAAACAATGGAAAAATGGTGGTGGGATGATACTTAGAAGAATGGCTTCTTGTCAGTCTCCACTAACAAAAATAGGCAACACCAAGTCAGCTACTCCTCAGCATAGTTATGTCCGTCGCAGCCTTCTTGGGTTTCAGGAGGCACAAACAAAGGTTCTCACAATTATGGTGAAACGCTGAACACCTGCAAATAATTTTCAATGTAGTGGTTAATTGAAAAGCTCTGCGGCATACTTCTTGGAACAAGGCAGTTACCTGATCCCACGCAAAGAGGAGTGTATAGAACCATGGTGGATTTCCAGCTGATGAAGTAAAGGATTATTAAAGGAACGGGAAGACCATGGGGATCATCGTTAATTCTCTGAAACAGAATCCGCCCCTTTCACCTGCCAAACACATGCCCACTTCTCCTCTCTGGGGATAATAAAAACTAACCAGCGAACTGACAGAGGGCCTGACCCCCACCATCCACATCGACCACACACAAAAAAAAACCGTACCCTCCAGCTACTAATTATAATGCTAACTTGCAAAATTTCCCTGCATTTTAAAACAATGGAAAAATGGTGGTGGGATGATACTTAGAAGAATGGCTTCTTGTCAGTCTCCACTAACAAAAATAGGCAACACCAAGTCAGCTACTCTTCAGCATAGTTATGTCCGTCGCAGCCTTCTAGGGTTTCAGGAGGCACAAAAAAGGTTCTCACCATTACGGTAAAACGCTGAACACCTGCAAATAATTATCAACGTAGTGGTTAATTGAAAAGCTCTGCGGCATACTTCTTGGAACAAGCCAGTTACCTGTTCCCACGCAAAGAGGAGTATATAGAACCATGGTGGATTTCCAGCTGATGAAGTAAAGGATTATTAAAGGAACGGGATGACCATGGGGATCATCGTTAATTCTCTGAAACAGAATCCGCCCTTTTCACCTGCCAAACACATGCCCACTTCTCCTCTCTGAGGATAATAAAAACTAACCACCGAAATGACAGAGGGCCTGACGCCCACATCCACATCGACCACACACACACAAAAAAATAAACCGTACCCTCCAGCTACTAATTATAATGCTAACTTGCAAAATTTCCCTGCATTTTAAAACAATGGAAAAATGGTGGTGGGATGATACTTAGAAGAATGGCTTCTTGTCAGTCTCTACTAACAAAAATAGGCAACACCAAGTCAGCTACTCCTCAGCATAGCTATGTCCATCGCAGCCATCCTGGGTTTCAGAAGGCACAAACAAACGTTATCACAATTATGGTGAAACGCTGAACACCTGCAAATAATTTTCAACGTAGTGGTAAATTGAAAAGCTCTATGGCATACTTCTTGGAACAAGGCAGTTACCTGTACCCACGCAAAGAGGAGTATATAGAACCATGGCGGATTTCCAGCTGATGAAGTAAAGGATTATTAAAGGAACGGGATGACCATGGGGATCATCGTTAATTCTCTGAAACAGAATCCGCCCTTTTCACCTGCCAAACACATGCCCACTTCTCCTCTCTGGGGATAATAATAACTAACCAGCGAACTGACAGAGGGCCTGACCCCCCCATCCACCTCGACCACACACACACACAAAAAAAAACCGTACCCTCCAGCTACTAATTATAATGCTAACTTGCAAAATTTCCTACATTTTAAAACAATGGAAAAATGGTGGTGGGATCATACTTAGAAGAATGGCTTCTTGTCTGTCTCCAGTAACAAAAATAAGCAACACCAAGTCAGCTACGCCTCAGCATAGTTATGTCCGTCGCAGCCTTCTTGGGTTTCAGGAGGCACAAACACACGTTATCACAATTATGGTGAAACGCTGAACACCTGCAAATAATGTTCAACGTACTGGTTAATTGAAAAGCTCTGCAGCATACTTCTTGGAAGAAGCCAGTTACCTGTTCCCACGCAAACAGGAGTATATAGAACCATGGTGGATTCCCAGTTCATGAAGCAAAGGATTCTTAAAGGAACGGGATTACCAGCGGATCCTGTTTAATTCTCTGAAACAGATCCGCAGTTTTCACCTGCCATACTAATAACCACTTCTCCTCTCTGGGGATAATAAAAACCAACCGGGGAACTGACAGAGGGCCTGACCAACACATCCACACCGACCCCACAGGAAAAAAAAAAAAAAAAACAACTTAGCCTCCAGCTACTAATTATAATGCTAACTTGCAAAATTTCCCTGCATTTTTAAACAATGGAAAAATGATGGTGAGATGATACTTACAAGAATGGTTTCTTGTCAGTCTCCACTAACAAAAATAGGGAAAACCAAGTCAGCTACGCCTCAGCATAGTTATGTCCTTCGCAGCCTTCTTGGGTTTCAGGAGGCACAAACACACGTTATCACAATTATGGTGAAACGCTGAACACCTGCAAATAATTTTCAACCTAGTGGTTAATTGAAAAACTCTGCGGCATACTTCTTGGAACAAGCCAGTTACCTGTTACCACGCAAAGAGGAGTATAGAGAACCATGGTGGATTTCCAGCTGATGAAGTAAAGGATTATTAAAGGAACGGGATGACCATGGGGATCATCGTTAATTCTCTGCAACAGAATCCGCCCTTTTCACCTGAGAAACACATGCCCACTTCTCCTCTCTGGGGATAATAAAAACTAACCAGCGAACTGACAGAGGGTCTGACCCCCCCCCCCATCCACATCGACCACACACAAAAAAAAAAACCATACCCTCCAGCTACTAATTATAATGCTAACTTGCAAAATTTCCCTGCATTTTAAAACAATGGAAAAATGGTGGTGGGATGATACTTAGAAGAATGGCTTCTTGTCAGTCTCCACTCACAAAAATAGGCAACACCAAGTCAGCTACGCCTCAGCATAGTTATGTCCGTAGCAGCCATATTTGGTTTCAGTAGGCACATACACACGTTATCACAATTATGGTGAAACGCTGAAAACCTGCAAAGGATTTTCAACATACTGGTTAATTGAAAAGCTCTGAGGCATACTTCTTGGAACAAGCCAGTTACCTGTTCCCACGCAAAGAGGAGTATATAGAACCATGGTGGATTCCCAGCTCATGAAGCAAATGATTCTTAAAGGAACGGGATTACCATGCGGATCCTGTTTAATTCTCTGAAACAGATCCGCAGTTTACACCTGCCATACTAATACCCACTTCTCCTCTCTGGGGATAATAAAAACAAACCAGCGAACTGACAAAGGGACTGACCAACACATCCACACCGACCCCACAGGAAAAAAAAAAAAAAAACACCGTAGCCTCCAGCTACTAATTATAATGCTAACCTGCAAAATTTTCCTGCATTTTTAAACAATGGAAAAATGATGGTGAGATGATACTTACAAGAATGGATTCTTGTCAGACTCCACTAACAAAAATAGGCAAAACCAAGTCAGCTATGCCTCCGCATAGTTCTGTCCGTCGCAGCATTCTTGGGTTTCAGGAGGCACAAACAAAGGTTCTCACAATTATGGTGAAACGCTGAACACCTGCAAATAATTTTCAACGTAGTGGTTAATTGAAAAGCTCTGCGGCATACTTCTTGGAACAAGCCAGTTACCTGTTCCCACGCAAAGAGGAGTATATAGAACCATGGTGGATTTCCAGCTGATGAAGTAAAGGATTATTAAAGGAACGGGATGACCATGGGGATCATCGTTAATTCTCTGAAACAGAATCCGCCCTTTTCACCTGCCAAACACATGCCCACTTCTCCTCTCTGGGGATAATAAAAACTAACCAGCTAACTGACAGAGGGCCTGACCCCCCCCATCCACATCGACCACACACACAAAAAAAAACCGTACCCTCCAGCTACTAATTATAATGCTAACTTGCAAAAGTTCCTACATTTTAAAACAATGGAAAAATGGTGGTGGGATCATACTTAGAAGAATGGCTTCTTGTCTGTCTCCACTAACAAAAATAGGCAACACCACGTCAGCTACTCCTCAGCATAGTTATGTCCGTCGCAGCCTTCTTGGGTTTCAGGAGGGACATACAAACGTTATCAAAATTATGGTGAAACGCTGAAAACCTGCAAATAATTTTCAACGTACTGGTTAATTTGAAAACTCTCCAGCATAATTCTTGGAACAAGCCAGGTACCTGTGCCCACGCATAGAGGAGTATATAGAAACATCGTGGAATCCCAGCTGATGAAGCAAAGGATTCTTAAAGGAATCAGATGACCATGCGGATCCTGTTTAATTCTCTGAAACAGAATCCGCACTTTTCACCTGCCAAACACATGCCCACTACTCTTCTCTGGGGATAATAAAAACAAACCAGCGATCTGACAGAGGGCCTGAACACCCATCCTGACCGACCCCACAAAACAAAAAAGTACCCTCCAGCTACTAATTATAATGCCAATTTGCAAAATTTCCCTGCATTTTTAAACAATGGAGAAATGATGGTGGGATGATACTTAGAAGAATGGCTTCTTGTCAGTCTCCACTGACAAAAATAGGCAACACCAAGTCAGCTATGCCTCAGCATAGTTATGTCCGTAGCAGCCATATTTGGTTTCAGTAGGCACATACACACGTTATCACAATTATGGTGAAACGCTGAAAACCTGCAAAGGATTGTCAACATACTGGTTAATTGAAAAGCTCTGAGGCATACTTCTTGGAACTAGCCAGGTTCCTGTGCCCACGCGTAGACAAGTATATAGAACCATGGTGGATTCCCAGCTCATGAAGCAAAGGATTCTTAAAGGAACGGGATTACCATGCGGATCCTGTTTAATTCTCTGAAACAGATCCGCAGTTTTCACCTGCCATACTAATACCCACTTCTCCTCTCTGGGGACAATAAAAACCAACCAGGGAACTGACAGAGGGCCTGACCAACACATCCACACCGACCCCAGAGGAAAAAAAAAAAAAAAACACCGTAGCCTCTAGCTACTAATTATAATCCTAACTTGCAAAATTTCCCTGCCTTTTAAAACAATGGAAAAATGGTGGTGGGATGATACTTAGAAGAATGGCTTCTTGTCAGTCTCCACTAACAAAAATAGGCAACACCAAGTTGGCTACTCCTCAGCATAGTTATGTCCATCGCAGCATTCTTGGGTTTCAGGAGGCACAAACACACGTTATCACAATTATGGTGAAACGCTGAACACCTGCAAATAATTTTCAACGTAGTGGTTAATTGAAAAGCTCTTCGGCATACTTCTTGGAACAAGGCAGTTACCTGTTCCAACGCAAAGAGGAGTATAGAGAACCATGGTGGATTTCCAGCTGATGAAGTAAAGGATTATTAAAGGAACGGGATGACCATGGGGATCATCGTTAATTCTCTGAAACAGAATCCGCCCTTTTCACCTGCCAAACACATGCCCACTTCTCCTCTCTGGGGATAATAAAAACTAACCAGCGAACTGACACAGGGCCTGACCCCTCCCCATCCACATCGACCACACACAAAAAAAAAAACCGTACCCTCCAGCTACTAATTATAATGCTAACTTGCAAAATTTCCCTGCATTTTAAAACAATGGAAAAATGGTGGTGGGATGATACTTAGAAGAATGGCTTCTTGTCAGTCTCCACTAACAAAAATAGGCAACACCAAGTCAGCTACTCCTCAGCATAGTTATGTCCGTCGCAGCCTTCTTGGGTTTCAGGAGGGACATACAAACGTTATCAAAATTACGGTGAAACGCTGAAAACCTGCAAATAATTTTCAACGTACTGGTTAATTTGAAAACTCTCCAGCATAATTCTTGTAACAAGCCAGGTACCTGTGCCCACGCATAGAGGAGTATATAGAAACATGGTGGAATCCCAGCTGATGAAGCAAAGTTTTCTTAAAGGAATGAGATGACCATGGGGATCCTGTTTAATTCTCTGAAACAGAATCCGCACTTTTCACCTTCCAAACACATGCCCACTACTCTTCTCTGGGGATAATAAAAACAAACCAGCGATCTGACAGAGGGGCTGAACACCCATCCTGACCGACCCCACAAAACAAAAAAGTACCCTCCAGCTACTAATTATAACCCCAATTTGCAAAATTTCCCTGCATTTTTAAACAATGGAGAAATGATGGTGGGATGATACTTAGAAGAATGGCTTCTTGTCAGTCTCCACTGACAAAAATAGGCAACACCAAGTCAGCTACGCCTCAGCATAGTTATGTCCGTAGCAGCCATATTTGGTTTCAGTAGGCACATACACACGTTATCACAATTATGGTGAAACGCTGAAAACCTGCAAAGGATTGTCAACATACTGGTTCATTGAAAAGCTCTGAGGCATACTTCTTGGAACTAGCCAGTTTCCTGTGCCCACGCATAGACAAGTATATAGAACCATGGTGGATTCCCAGCTCATGAAGCAAAGGATTCTTAAAGGAACGGGATTACCATGCGGATCCTGTTTAATTCTCTGAAACAGATCCGCAGTTTTCACCTGCCATACTAATACCCACTTCTCCTCTCTGGGGATAATAAAAACCAACCGGGGAACTGACAGAGGGCCTGACCAACACATCCACACCGACCCCACAGGAAAAAAAAAAAAAAAAAACACCGTAGCCTCCAGCTACTAATTATAATGCTAACTTGCAAAATTTCCCTGCATTTTAAAACAATGGAAAAATGGTGGTGGGATGATACTTAGAAGAATGGCTTCTTGTCAGTCTCCACTAACAAAAATAGGCAACACCAAGTCAGCTGCTCCTCAGCATAGTTATGTCCGTCGCAACCTTCTTGGGTTTCAGGAGGCACAAACAAAGGTTCTCACAATTATGGTGAAACGCTGAACACCTGCAAATAATTTTCAATGTAGTGGTTAATTGAAAAGCTCTGCAGCATACTTCTTGGAACAAGGCTTTTACCTGATCCCACGCAAAGAGGAGTATATAGAACCATGGTGGATTTCCAGCTGATGAAGTAAAGGATTATTAAAGGAACGGGAAGACCATGGGGATCATCGTTAATTCTCTGAAACAGAATCCGCCCTTTTCACCTGCCAAACACATGCCCACTTCTCCTCTCTGGGGATAATAAAAACTAACCAGCGAACTGACAGAGGGCCTGACCCCCACCATCCACATCGACCACACACAAAAAAAAACCGTACCCTCCAGCTACTAATTATAATGCTAACTTGCAAAATTTCCCTGCATTTTAAAACAATGGAAAAATGGTGGTGGGATGATACTTAGAAGAATGGCTTCTTGCCAGTCTCCACTAACAAAAATAGGCAACACCAAGTCAGCTACTCTTCAGCATAGTTATGTCCGTCGCAGCCTTCTAGGGTTTCAGGAGGCACAAAAAAGGTTCTCACCATTACGGTAAAACGCTGAACACCTGCAAATAATTTTCAACGTAGTGGTTAATTGAAAAGCTCTGCGGCATACTTCTTGGAACAATCCAGTTACCTGTTCCCACGCGAAGAGGAGTATAGAGAACCATGGTGGATTTCCAGCTGATGAAGTAAAGTATTATTAAAGGAACTGGATGACCATGGGGATCATCGTTAATTCTCTGAAACAGAATCCGCCCTTTTCACCTGCCAAACACATGCCCACTTCTCCTCTCTGAGGATAATAAAAACTAACCAGCGAACTGACAGAGGGCCTGACCCCCCCATCCACGTCGACCACAGACACACACAAAAAAAATCCGTACCCTCCAGCTACTAATTATAATGCTAACTTGCAAAATGTCCCTGCATTTAAAAACAATGGAAAAATGGTGGTGGGATGATACTTAGAAGAATGGCTTCTTGTCAGTCTCCACTAACAAAAATAGGCAACACCACGTCAGCTACTCCTCAGCATAGTTATGTCCGTCGCAGCCTTCTTGGGTTTCAGGAGGGACATACAAACGTTATCAAAATTATGGTGAAACGCTGATAACCTGCAAATAATTTTCAACGTACTGGTTAATTTGAAAACTCTCCAGCATAATTCTTGGAACAAGCCAGGTACCTGTGCCCACGCATAGAGGAGTATATAGAAACATGGTGGAATCCCAGCTGATGAAGCAAAGGATTCTTAAAGGAATCAGATGACCATGCGGATCCTGTTTAATTCTCTGAAACAGAATCCGCACTTTTCACCTGCCATACACATGCCCACTACTCTTCTCTGGGGATAATAAAAACAAACCAGCGATCTGACAGAGGGCCTGAACACCCATCCTGACCGACCCCACAAAACAAAAAAGTACCCTCCAGCTACTAATTATAATGCCAATTTGCAAAATTTCCCTGCATTTTTAAACAATGGAGAAATGATGGTGGGATGATACTTAGAAGAATGGCTTCTTGTCAGTCTCCACTGACAAAAATAGGCAACACCAAGTCAGCTACGCCTCAGCATAGTTATGTCCGTAGCAGCCATATTTGGTTTCAGTAGGCACATACACACGTTATCACAATTATGGTGAAACGCTGAAAACCTGCAAAGGATTGTCAACATACTGGTTAATTGAAAAGCTCTGAGGCATACTTCTTGGAACTAGCCAGGTTCCTGTGCCCACGCGTAGACAAGTATATAGAACCATGGTGGATTCCCAGATCATGAAGCAAAGGATTCTTAAAGGAACGGGATTACCATGCGGATCCTGTTTAATTCTCTGAAACAGATCCGCAGTTTTCACCTGCCATACTAATACCCACTTCTCCTCTCTGGGGACAATAAAAACCAACCAGGGAACTGACAGAGGGCCTGACCAACACATCCACACCGACCCCACAGGAAAAAAAAAAAAAAAACACCGTAGCCTCTAGCTACTAATTATAATCCTAACTTGCAAAATTTCCCTGCCTTTTAAAACAATGGAAAAATGGTGGTGGGATGATACTTAGAAGAATGGCTTCTTGTCAGTCTCCACTAACAAAAATAGGCAACACCAAGTTGGCTACTCCTCAGCATAGTTATGTCCGTCGCAGCATTCTTGGGTTTCAGGAGGCACAAACACACGTTATCACAATTATGGTGAAACGCTGAACACCTGCAAATAATTTTCAACGTAGTGGTTAATTGAAAAGCTCTTCGGCATACTTCTTGGAACAAGGCAGTTACCTGTTCCAACGCAAAGAGGAGTATAGAGAACCATGGTGGATTTCCAGCTGATGAAGTAAAGGATTATTAAAGGAACGGGATGACCATGGGGATCATCGTTAATTCTCTGAAACAGAATCCGCCCTTTTCACCTGCCAAACACATGCCCACTTCTCCTCTCTGGGGATAATAAAAACTAACCAGCGAATTGACACAGGGCCTGACCCCTCCCCATCCACATCGACCACACACAAAAAAAAAAAACCGTACCCTCCAGCTACTAATTATAATGCTAACTTGCAAAATTTCCCTGCATTTTAAAACAATGGAAAAATGGTGGTGGGATGATACTTAGAAGAATGGCTTCTTGTCAGTCTCCACTAACAAAAATAGGCAACACCAAGTCAGCTACTCCTCAGCATAGTTATGTCCGTCGCAGCCTTCTTGGGTTTCAGGAGGGACATACAAACGTTATCAAAATTATGGTGAAACGCTGAAAACCTGCAAATAATTTTCAACGTACTGGTTAATTTGAAAACTCTCCAGCATAATTCTTGGAACAAGCCAGGTACCTGTGCCCACGCATAGAGGAGTATATAGAAACATGGTGGAATCCCAGCTGATGAAGCAAAGGTTTCTTAAAGGAATGAGATGACCATGGGGATCCTGTTTAATTCTCTGAAACAGAATCCGCACTTTTCACCTTCCAAACACATGCCCACTACTCTTCTCTGGGGATAATAAAAACAAACCAGCGATCTGACAGAGGGGCTGAACACCCATCCTGACCGACCCCACAAAACAAAAAAGTACCCTCCAGCTACTAATTATAACCCCAATTTGCAAAATTTCCCTGCATTTTTAAACAATGGAGAAATGATGGTGGGATGATACTTAGAAGAATGGCTTCTTGTCAGTCTCCACTGACAAAAATAGGCAACACCAAGTCAGCTACGCCTCAGCATAGTTATGTCCGTAGCAGCCATATTTGCTTTCAGTAGGCACATACACACGTTATCACAATTATGGTGAAACGCTGAAAACCTGCAAAGGATTGTCAACATACTGGTTCATTGAAAAGCTCTGAGGCATACTTCTGGGAACTAGCCAGTTTCCTGTGCCCACGCATAGACAAGTATATAGAACCATGGTGGATTCCCAGCTCATGAAGCAAAGGATTCTTAAAGGAACGGGATTACCATGCGGATCCTGTTTAATTCTCTGAAACAGATCCGCAGTTTTCACCTGCCATACTAATACCAACTTCTCCTCTCTGGGGATAACAAAAACCAACCCGGGAACTGACAGAGGGCCTGACCAACACATCCACACCGACCCCACAGGAAAAAAAAAAAAAAAAACACCGTAGCCTCCTGCTAATAATTATAATGCCAACTTGCAAAATTTTCCTGCATTTTTAAACAATGGAAAAATGATGGTTAGATGATACTTACAAGAATGGATTCTTGTCAGTCTCCACTAACAAAAATAGGCAAAAGCAAGTCAGCTACGCCTCAGCATAGTTATGTCCGTCGCAGCCTTCTTGGGTTTCAGGAGGCACAAACAAACGTTATCACAATTATGGTGACACGCTGAACACCTGCAAATAATTTTCAACGTACTGGTTAATTGAAAAGCTCTGTGGCATACTTCTTGGAACAAGGCAGTTACCTGTTCCCAGGCAAAGAGGAGTATATAGAACCATGGTGGATTTCCAGCTGATGAAGTAAAGGATTATTAAAGGAACGGGATGACCATGGGGATCATCGTTAATTCTCTGAAACAGAATCCGCCCTTTTCACCTGCCAAACACATGCCCACTTCTCCTCTCTGGGGATAATAAAAACTAACCAGCGAACTGACAGAGGGCCTGACCCCCACCATCCACATCGACCACACAAAAAAAAAAACCGTACCCTCCAGCTACTAATTATAATGCTAACTTGCAAAATTTCCCTGCATTTTAAAACAATGGAAAAATGGTGGTGGGATGATACTTAGAAGAATGGCTTCTTGTCAGTCTCCACTAACAAAAATAGGCAACACCAAGTCAGCTACTCCTCAGCATAGTTATGTCCGTCGCAGCTTTCTTGGGTTTCAGGAGGCACAAACAAAGGTTCTCACAATTATGGTGAAACGCTGAACACCTGCAAATAATTTTCAACGTAGTGGTTAATTGAAAAGCTCTGCGGCATACTTCTTGGAACAAGGCAGTTACCTGTTCCCACGCAAAGAGGAGTATAGAGAACCATGGTGGATTTCCAGCTGATGAAGTAAAGGATTATTAAAGGAACGGGATGACCATGGGGATCATCGTTAATTCTCTGAAACTGAATCCGCCCTTTTCACCTGCCAAACACATGCCCACTTCTCCTCTCTGGGGATAATAAAAACTAACCAGCGAACTGACACAGGGCCTGACCCCCCCCATCCACATCGACCACACACACAAAAAAAACCGTACCCTCCAGCTACTAAATATAATGCTAACTTGCAAAATTTCCCTGCATTTTAAAACAATGGAAAAATGGTGGTGGGATGATACTTAGAAGAATGGCTTCTTGTCAGTCTCCACTAACAAAAATAGGCAACACCAAGTCAGCTACTCCTCAGCATAGTTATGTCCGTCGCAGCCTTCTTGGGTTTCAGGAGGCACAAACACACGTTATCACAATTATGGTGAAACACTGAACACCTGCAAATAATTTTCAACGTACTGGTTAATTGAAAAGCTCTGCGGCATACTTCTTGGAACAAGCCAGTTACCTGTTCCCAGGTAAACAGGAGTATATAGAAGCATGGTGGATTTCCAGCTGATGAAGTAAAGGATTATTAAAGGAACGGGATGACCATGGGGATCATCGTTAATTCTCTGAAACAGAATCCGCCCTTTTCACCTGCCAAACACATGCCCACTTCTCCTCTCTGGGGATAATAAAAACTAACCAGCGAACTGACAGAGGGCCTGACCCCCACCATCCACATCGACCAAACACACAAAAAAAACCGTACCTTCCAGCTACTAATTATAATGTTAACTTGCAAAATTTCCCTGCATATTAAAAGAATGGAAAAATGGTGGTTGGATGATACTTAGAAGAAAGGGTTCTTGTCAGTCTCCACTAACAAAAATAGGCAACACCAAGTCAGCTACTCCTCAGCATAGTTATGTCCGTCGCAGCCTTCTTGGGTTTCAGGAGGCACAAACACACGTTATCACAATTATGGTGAAACGCTGAACACCTGCAAATAATTTTCAACGTACTGGTTAATTGAAAAGCTCTGCGGCATACTTCTTGGAACAAGCCAGTTACCTGTTCCCACGCAAACAGGAGTATATAGAACCATGGTGGATTTCCAGCTGATGAAGTAAAGGATTATTAAAGGAACGGGATGACCATGGGGATCATCGTTAATTCTCTGAAACAGAATCCGCCCTTTTCACCTGCCAAACACATGCCCACTTCTCCTCTCTGGGGATAATAAAAATTAACCGGTGAACTGACAGAGGGCCTGACCCCCCCATCCACATCGACCACACACACACAAAAAAAAAAACCGTACCCTCCAGCTACTAATTATAATGCTAACTTGCAAAATTTCCCTGCATTTGAAAACAATGGAAAAATGGTGGTGGGATGATACTTAGAAGAATGGCTTCTTTTCAGTCTCCACTAACAAAAATAGGCAACACCAAGTCAGCTACTCCTCAGCATAGTTATGTCCGTCGCAGCCTTCTTGGGTTTCAGGAGGCACAAACAAACGTTATCACAATTATGGTGAAACGCTGAACACCTGCAAATAATTTTCAACGTAGTGGTTAATTGAAAAGCTCTGCGGCATACTTCTTGGATCAAGCCAGTTACCCGTTCCCACGCAAAGAGGAGTATATAGAACCATGGTGGATTTCCAGCTGATGAAGTAAATGATTATTAAAGGAACGGGATGACCATGGGGATCATCGTTAATTCTCTGAAACAGAATCCGCCCTTTTCACCTGCCAAACACATGCCCACTTCTCCTCTCTGGGGATAATAAAAACTAACCAGAGAACTGACAGACGGCCTGACCCCCCCATCCACATCGACCACACACACAAAAAAAAAAACCGTACCCTCCAGCTACTAATTATAATGCTAACTTGCAAAATTTCCCTGCATTTTAAAACAATGGAAAAATGGTGGTGGGATCATACTTAGAAGAATGGCTTCTTGTCTGTCTCCACTAACAAAAATAGGCAACACCAAGTCAGCTACTCCTCAGCATAGTTATGTCCGTCGCAGGCTTCTTGGGTTTCAGGAGGGACATACAAACGTTATCAAAATTATGGTGAAACGCTGAAAATCTGCAAATAATTTTCAACGGACTGGTTAATTTGAAAACTCTCCAGCATACTTCTTGGAACAAGGCAGTTACCTGTTCCCACGCAAAGAGGAGTATAGAGAACCATGGTGGATTTCCAGCTGATGAAGTAAAGGATTATTAAAGGAACGGGATGACCATGGGGATCATCGTTAGTTCTCTGAAACAGAATCCGCACTTTTCACCTGCCAAACACATGCCGACTACTCTTCTCTGGGGATAATAAAAACAAACCAGTGATCTGACAGAGGGCCCGAACACCCATCCTGACCGACCCCACAAAACAAAAAAGTACCCTCCAGCTACTAATTATAATGCCAATTTGCAAAATTTCCCTGCATTTTTAAAAAATGGAGAAATGAAGGTGGGATGATATTTAGAAGAATGGCTTCTTGTCAGTCTCAACTGACAAAAATAGGCAACACCAAGTCAGCTACGCCTCAGCACAGTTATGTCCGTCTCAGCCTTCTTGGGTTTCAGGAGGCACAAACAAACGTTATCACAATTATGGTGAAACGCTGAACCCCTGCAAATAATTTTCAACGTAGTGGTTAATTGAAAAGCTCTGCGGCATACTTCTTGGAACAAGCCACTTACCTGTTCCCACGCAAAGAGGAGTATATGGAACCATGGTGGATTTCCAGCTGATGAAGTAAAGGATTATTAAAGGAACGGGATGACGATGGGGATCATCGTTAATTCTCTGAAACAGAATCCGCCCTTTTCACCTGCCAAACACATGCCCACTTCTCCTCTCTGGGGATAATAAAAACTAACCAGCGAACTGACAGAGGGCCTGACCCCCACCATCCACATCGACTACACAAAAAAAAAAAAAAACCGTACCCTCCAGCTACTAATTATAATCCTAACTTGCAAAATTTCCCTGCATTTTAAAAAAATGGAAAAATGGTGGTGGGATCATACTTAGAAGAATGGCTTCTTGTCTGTCTCCACTAACAAAAATAGGCAACACCAAGTCAGCTACTCCTCAGCATAGTTATCTCCGTCGCAACCTTCTTGGGTTTCAGGAGGGACATACAAACGTTATCAAAATTATGGTGAAACGCTGAACACCTGCAAATAATTTTCAACGTACTGGTTAATTGAAAAGCTCTGCGGCATACCTCTTGGAACAAGCCAGTTACCTGTTCCCACGCAAAGAGGAGTATATAGAACCATGGTGGAATCCCAGCTGATGAAGCAAAGGATTCTTAAAGGAATGAGATGACCATGCGGATCCTGTTTAATTCTCTGAAACAGAATCCGCACTTTTCACCTTCCAAACACATGCCCACTACTCTTCTCTGGGGATAATAAAAACAAACCAGCGATCTGACAGAGGGCCTGAACACCCTTCCTGACCGACCCCACAAAACAAAAAAGTACCCTCCAGCTACTAATTATAACCCCAATTTGCAAAATTTCCCTGCATTTTTAAACAATGGAGAAATGATGGTGGGATGATACTTAGAAGAATGGCTTCTTGTCAGTCTCCACTGACAAAAATAGGCAACACCAAGTCAGCTACGCCTCAGCATAGTTATGTCCGTAGCAGCCATATTTGCTTTCAGTAGGCACATACACACGTTATCACAATTATGGTGAAACGCTGAAAACCTGCAAAGGATTGTCAACATACTGGTTCATTGAAAAGCTCTGAGGCATACTTCTGGGAACTAGCCAGTTTCCTGTGCCCACGCATAGACAAGTATATAGAACCATGGTGGATTCCCAGCTCATGAAGCAAAGGATTATTAAAGGAACGGGATTACCATGCGGATCCTGTTTAATTCTCTGAAACAGATCCGCAGTTTTCACCTGCCATACTAATACCAACTTCTCCTCTCTGGGGATAACAAAAACCAACCCGGGAACTGACAGAGGGCCTGACCAACACATCCACACCGACCCCACAGGAAAAAAAAAAAAAAAAACACCGTAGCCTCCTGCTAATAATTATAATGCCAACTTGCAAAATTTTCCTGCATTTTTAAACAATGGAAAAATGATGGTTAGATGATACTTACAAGAATGGATTCTTGTCAGTCTCCACTAACAAAAATAGGCAAAAGCAAGTCAGCTACGCCTCAGCATAGTTATGTCCGTCGCAGCCTTCTTGGGTTTCAGGAGGCACAAACAAACGTTATCACAATTATGGTGACACGCTGAACACCTGCAAATAATTTTCAACGTACTGGTTAATTGAAAAGCTCTGTGGCATACTTCTTGGAACAAGGCAGTTACCTGTTCCCAGGCAAAGAGGAGTATATAGAACCATGGTGGATTTCCAGCTGATGAAGTAAAGGATTATTAAAGGAACGGGATGACCATGGGGATCATCGTTAATTCTCTGAAACAGAATCCGCCCTTTTCACCTGCCAAACACATGCCCACTTCTCCTCTCTGGGGATAATAAAAACTAACCAGCGAACTGACAGAGGGCCTGACCCCCACCATCCACATCGACCACACAAAAAAAAAAACCGTACCCTCCAGCTACTAATTATAATGCTAACTTGCAAAATTTCCCTGCATTTTAAAACAATGGAAAAATGGTGGTGGGATGATACTTAGAAGAATGGCTTCTTGTCAGTCTCCACTAACAAAAATAGGCAACACCAAGTCAGCTACTCCTCAGCATAGTTATGTCCGTCGCAGCTTTCTTGGGTTTCAGGAGGCACAAACAAAGGTTCTCACAATTATGGTGAAACGCTGAACACCTGCAAATAATTTTCAACGTAGTGGTTAATTGAAAAGCTCTGCGGCATACTTCTTGGAACAAGGCAGTTACCTGTTCCCACGCAAAGAGGAGTATAGAGAACCATGGTGGATTTCCAGCTGATGAAGTAAAGGATTATTAAAGGAACGGGATGACCATGGGGATCATCGTTAATTCTCTGAAACTGAATCCGCCCTTTTCACCTGCCAAACACATGCCCACTTCTCCTCTCTGGGGATAATAAAAACTAACCAGCGAACTGACACAGGGCCTGACCCCCCCCATCCACATCGACCACACACACAAAAAAAACCGTACCCTCCAGCTACTAAATATAATGCTAACTTGCAAAATTTCCCTGCATTTTAAAACAATGGAAAAATGGTGGTGGGATGATACTTAGAAGAATGGCTTCTTGTCAGTCTCCACTAACAAAAATAGGCAACACCAAGTCAGCTACTCCTCAGCATAGTTATGTCCGTCGCAGCCTTCTTGGGTTTCAGGAGGCACAAACACACGTTATCACAATTATGGTGAAACACTGAACACCTGCAAATAATTTTCAACGTACTGGTTAATTGAAAAGCTCTGCGGCATACTTCTTGGAACAAGCCAGTTACCTGTTCCCAGGTAAACAGGAGTATATAGAAGCATGGTGGATTTCCAGCTGATGAAGTAAAGGATTATTAAAGGAACGGGATGACCATGGGGATCATCGTTAATTCTCTGAAACAGAATCCGCCCTTTTCACCTGCCAAACACATGCCCACTTCTCCTCTCTGGGGATAATAAAAACTAACCAGCGAACTGACAGAGGGCCTGACCCCCACCATCCACATCGACCACACACACAAAAAAAACCGTACCTTCCAGCTACTAATTATAATGTTAACTTGCAAAATTTCCCTGCATATTAAAAGAATGGAAAAATGGTGGTTGGATGATACTTAGAAGAAAGGGTTCTTGTCAGTCTCCACTAACAAAAATAGGCAACACCAAGTCAGCTACTCCTCAGCATAGTTATGTCCGTCGCAGCCTTCTTGGGTTTCAGGAGGCACAAACACACGTTATCACAATTATGGTGAAACGCTGAACACCTGCAAATAATTTTCAACGTACTGGTTAATTGAAAAGCTCTGCGGCATACTTCTTGGAACAAGCCAGTTACCTGTTCCCACGCAAACAGGAGTATATAGAACCATGGTGGATTTCCAGCTGATGAAGTAAAGGATTATTAAAGGAACGGGATGACCATGGGGATCATCGTTAATTCTCTGAAACAGAATCCGCCCTTTTCACCTGCCAAACACATGCCCACTTCTCCTCTCTGGGGATAATAAAAATTAACCGGTGAACTGACAGAGGGCCTGACCCCCCCATCCACATCGACCACACACACACAAAAAAAAAAACCGTACCCTCCAGCTACTAATTATAATGCTAACTTGCAAAATTTCCCTGCATTTGAAAACAATGGAAAAATGGTGGTGGGATGATACTTAGAAGAATGGCTTCTTTTCAGTCTCCACTAACAAAAATAGGCAACACCAAGTCAGCTACTCCTCAGCATAGTTATGTCCGTCGCAGCCTTCTTGGGTTTCAGGAGGCACAAACAAACGTTATCACAATTATGGTGAAACGCTGAACACCTGCAAATAATTTTCAACGTAGTGGTTAATTGAAAAGCTCTGCGGCATACTTCTTGGATCAAGCCAGTTACCCGTTCCCACGCAAAGAGGAGTATATAGAACCATGGTGGATTTCCAGCTGATGAAGTAAATGATTATTAAAGGAACGGGATGACCATGGGGATCATCGTTAATTCTCTGAAACAGAATCCGCCCTTTTCACCTGCCAAACACATGCCCACTTCTCCTCTCTGGGGATAATAAAAACTAACCAGAGAACTGACAGACGGCCTGACCCCCCCATCCACATCGACCACACACACAAAAAAAAAAACCGTACCCTCCAGCTACTAATTATAATGCTAACTTGCAAAATTTCCCTGCATTTTAAAACAATGGAAAAATGGTGGTGGGATCATACTTAGAAGAATGGCTTCTTGTCTGTCTCCACTAACAAAAATAGGCAACACCAAGTCAGCTACTCCTCAGCATAGTTATGTCCGTCGCAGGCTTCTTGGGTTTCAGGAGGGACATACAAACGTTATCAAAATTATGGTGAAACGCTGAAAATCTGCAAATAATTTTCAACGGACTGGTTAATTTGAAAACTCTCCAGCATACTTCTTGGAACAAGGCAGTTACCTGTTCCCACGCAAAGAGGAGTATAGAGAACCATGGTGGATTTCCAGCTGATGAAGTAAAGGATTATTAAAGGAACGGGATGACCATGGGGATCATCGTTAGTTCTCTGAAACAGAATCCGCACTTTTCACCTGCCAAACACATGCCGACTACTCTTCTCTGGGGATAATAAAAACAAACCAGTGATCTGACAGAGGGCCCGAACACCCATCCTGACCGACCCCACAAAACAAAAAAGTACCCTCCAGCTACTAATTATAATGCCAATTTGCAAAATTTCCCTGCATTTTTAAAAAATGGAGAAATGAAGGTGGGATGATATTTAGAAGAATGGCTTCTTGTCAGTCTCAACTGACAAAAATAGGCAACACCAAGTCAGCTACGCCTCAGCACAGTTATGTCCGTCGCAGCCTTCTTGGGTTTCAGGAGGCACAAACAAACGTTATCACAATTATGGTGAAACGCTGAACCCCTGCAAATAATTTTCAACGTAGTGGTTAATTGAAAAGCTCTGCGGCATACTTCTTGGAACAAGCCACTTACCTGTTCCCACGCAAAGAGGAGTATATGGAACCATGGTGGATTTCCAGCTGATGAAGTAAAGGATTATTAAAGGAACGGGATGACGATGGGGATCATCGTTAATTCTCTGAAACAGAATCCGCCCTTTTCACCTGCCAAACACATGCCCACTTCTCCTCTCTGGGGATAATAAAAACTAACCAGCGAACTGACAGAGGGCCTGACCCCCACCATCCACATCGACTACACAAAAAAAAAAAAAAACCGTACCCTCCAGCTACTAATTATAATCCTAACTTGCAAAATTTCCCTGCATTTTAAAAAAATGGAAAAATGGTGGTGGGATCATACTTAGAAGAATGGCTTCTTGTCTGTCTCCACTAACAAAAATAGGCAACACCAAGTCAGCTACTCCTCAGCATAGTTATCTCCGTCGCAACCTTCTTGGGTTTCAGGAGGGACATACAAACGTTATCAAAATTATGGTGAAACGCTGAACACCTGCAAATAATTTTCAACGTACTGGTTAATTGAAAAGCTCTGCGGCATACCTCTTGGAACAAGCCAGTTACCTGTTCCCACGCAAAGAGGAGTATATAGAACCATGGTGGAATCCCAGCTGATGAAGCAAAGGATTCTTAAAGGAATGAGATGACCATGCGGATCCTGTTTAATTCTCTGAAACAGAATCCGCACTTTTCACCTTCCAAACACATGCCCACTACTCTTCTCTGGGGATAATAAAAACAAACCAGCGATCTGACAGAGGGCCTGAACACCCTTCCTGACCGACCCCACAAAACAAAAAAGTACCCTCCAGCTACTAATTATAATGCCAATTTGCAAAATTTCCCTGCATTTTTTAAACAATGGAGAAATGATGGTGGGATGATACTTAGAAGAATGGCTTCTTGTCAGTCTCCACTGACAAAAATAGGCAACACCAAGTCAGCTACGCCTCAGCATAGTTATGTCCGTAGCAGCCATATTTGGTTTCAGTAGGCACATACACACGTTATCACAATTATGGTGAAACGCTGAAAACCTGCAAAGGATTGTCAACATACTGGTTAATTGAAAAGCTCTGAGGCATACTTCTTGGAACTAGCCAGTTTCCTGTGCCCACGCATAGACAAGTATATAGAACCATGGTAGATTCCCAGCTAATGAAGCAAAGGATTCTTAAAGGAACGGGATTACCATGCGGATCCTGTTTAATTCTCTGAAACAGATCCGCAGTTTTCACCTGCCATACTAATACCCACTTCTCCTCTCTGGGGATAATAAAAACCAACTGGGGAACTGACAGAGGGCCTGACCAACACATCCACACCGACGCCACAGGAAAAAAAAAAAAAAAACACACCGTAGCCTCCAGCTACTAATTATAAAGCTAACTTGCAAAATTTTCCAGCCTTTTTAAACAATGGAAAAATGATGGTGAGATGATACTTACAAGAATGGATTCTTGTCAGTCTCCACTAACAAAAATAGGCAAACCCAAGTCAGCTACGCCTCAGCATAGTTATGTCCGTCGCAGCCTTCTTGGGTTTCAGGAGGCACAAACAAACGTTATCACAATTATGGTGAAACGCTGAACACCTGCAAATAATTTTCAATGTAGTGGTTAATTGAAAAGCTCTGCGGCATACTTCTTGGAACAAGCCAGTTACCTGTTCCCACGCAAAGAGGAGTATATAGAACCATGGTGGATTTCCAGCTGATGAAGTAAAGGATTATTAAAGGAACGGGATGACCATGGGGATCATCGTTAATTCTCTGAAACAGAATCCGCCCTTTTCACCTGCCAAACACATGCCCACTTCTCCTCTCTGGGGATAATAAAAACTAACCAGCGAACTGTCAGAGGGCCTGACCCCACCATCGACATCGACCACACACAAAAAAAAAACCGTACCCTCCAGCTACTAATTATAATGCTAACTTGCAAAATTTCCCTGCATTTTAAAACAATGGAAAAATGGTGGTGGGATGATACTTAGAAGAATGGCTTCTTGTCAGTCTCCACTAAGACAAATAGGCAACACCAAGTCAGCTACTCCTCAGCACAGTTATGTCAGTCGCAGCCTTCTAGGGTTTCAGGAGGCACAAACAAAGGTTCTCAAAATTATGGTAAAACGCTCAACAAATGCAAATAATTTTCAACGTAGTGGTTAATTGAAAAGCTCTGCGGCATACTTCTTGGAACAAGCCAGTTACCTGTTGCACGCAAAGAGGAGTATAGAGAACCGTGGTGGATTTCCAGCTGATGAAGTAAAGGTTACTAAAGGAACGGGATGACCATGGGGATCATCGTTAATTCTCTGAAACAGTCCGCCCTTTTCACCTGCCAAACACATGGCCACTTCTCCTCTCTGGGGATAATAAAAACTAACCAGCGAACTGACAGAGGGCCTGACCCCCCCATCCACATCGACAACACACAAAAAAAAAAAACCGTACCCTCCAGCTACTAATTATAATGCTAACTTGCAAAATTTCCCTGCATTTTAAAACAATGGAAAAATGGTGGTGGGATGATACTTAGAAGAATGGCTTCTTGTCAGTCTCCACTAACAAAAATAGACAACACCAAGTCAGCTACTCCTCAGCATAGCTGTGTCCATCGCAGCCTTCTTCGGTTTCAGGAGGCACAAACAAACGTTATCACAATTATGGTGAAACGCTGAACACCTGCAAATAATTTTCAACCTACTGGTTAATTTAAAAGCTCTGCGGCATACTTCTTGGAAAAAGTCAGTTACCTGTTACCACGCAGACAGGAGTATATAGAACCATGGTGGATTTCCAGCTGATGAAGTAAAGGATTATTAAAGGAACGGGATGACCATGGGTTCATCGTTAATTCTCTGAAACAGAATCCGCCCTTTTAACCTGCCAAACACATGCCCACTTCTCCTCTCTGGGGATAATAAAAACTAACCAGCGAACTGATAGAGGGCCTGACCCCCCCATCCACATCGACCACACACAAAAAAAAAAACCGTACCCTCCATCTACTAATTATAATGCTAACTTGCAAAATTTCCCTGCATTTTAAAACAATGGAAAAATGGTGGTGGGATGATACTTAGAAGAATGGCTTCTTGTCAGTCTACACTAACAAAAATAGGCAACACCAAGTCAGCTACTCCTCAGCATAGTTATGTCCGTCGCAGCCTTCTTGGGTTTCAGGAGGCACAAACAAAGGTTCTCACAATTATGGTGAAACGCTGAACACCTGCAAATAATTTTCAACGTAGTGGTTAATTGAAAAGCTCTGCGGCATACTTCTTGGAACAAGGCAGTTACCTGTTCCCACGCAAAGAGGAGTATATGGAACCATGGTGGATTTCCAGCTGATGAAGTAAAGGATTATTAAAGGAATGGGATGACCATGGGGATCATCGTTAATTCTCTGAAACAGAATCCGCCCTTTTCACCTGCCAAACACATGCCCACTTCTCCTCTCTGGGGATAATAAAAACTAACCAGCGAACTGACAGAGGGCCTGAACCCCACCATCCACATCGACCACACACAAAAAAAATAACGTACCCTCCAGCTACTAATTACAATGCTAACTTGCAAAATTTCCCTGCATTTTAAAACAATGGAAAAATGATGGTGGGATGATACTCAGAAGAATGGCTTCTTGTCAGTCTCCACTAACAAAAATAGGCAACACCAAGTCAGCTACTCCTCAGCATAGTTATGTCCGTCGCAGCCTTCTTGGGTTTCAGGAGGCACAAACACATGTTATCAAAATTATGGTGAAACGCTGAAAACCTGCAAATAGTTTTCAACGTACTGGTTAATTTGAAAACTCTCCAGCATAATTCTTGGAACAAGCCAGGTACCTGTGCCCACGCATAGAGGAGTATATAGAGACATGGTGGAATCCCAGCTGATGAAGCAAAGGATTCTTAAAGGAATCAGATGACCATGCGGATCCTGTTTAATTCTCTCAAAGAGAATCCGCACTTTTCACCTGCCAAACACATGCCCACTACTCTTCTCTGGGGATAATAAAAACAAACCAGCGATCTGACAGAGGGCCTGAACACCCATCCTGACCGACCCCACAAAACAAAAAAGTACCCTCCAGCTACTAATTATAATGCAAATTAACAAAATTTCCCTGCGTTTTAAACAATGGAGAAATGATGGTGGGATGATACTTAGAAGAATGGCTTCTTGTCAGTCTCCACTGACAAAAATAGGCAACACCAAGTCAGCTACGCCTCAGCATAGTTATGTCCGTAGCAGCCATATTTGGTTTCAGTAGGCACATACACACGTTATCACAATTATGGTGAAACGCTGAAAACCTGCAAAGGATTGTCAACATACTGGTTCATTGAAAAGCTCTGAGGCATACCTCTTGGAACAAGCCAGTTACCTGTTCCCACGCAAAGAGGAGTATATAGAACCATGGTGGATTCCCAGCTCATGAAGCAAAGGATTCTTAAAGGAACGGGATTACCATGAAGATCCTGTTTAATTCTCTGAAACAGATCCGCAGTTTTCACCTGCCATACTAATACCCACTTGTCCTCTCTGGGGATAATAAAAACAAACCAGCGAACTGACAGAGGGCCTGACCAACACATCCACACCGACCCCACAGGAAAAAAAAAAAAAAACACCGTAGCCTCCAGCTACTAATTATAATGCTAACTTGCAAAATTTTCCTGCTTTTTTAAACAATGGAAAAATGATGGTGAGATGATAATTACAAGAATGGATTCTTGTCAGACTCCACTAACAAAAATATGCAAAACCAAGTCAGCTACGCCTCAGCATAGTTATGTCCGTCGCAGCCTTCTTGGGTTTCAGGAGGCACAAACACACGTTATCACAATTATGGTGAAACGCTGAAAACCTGCAAAGGATTTTCAACATACTGGTTAATTGAAAAGCTCCGAGGCATACTTCTTGGAACTAGCCAGTTTCCTGTGCCCACGCATAGACAAGTATATAGAACCATGGTGGATTCCCAGCTCATGAAGCAAAGGATTCTTAAAGGAACGGGATTACCATGCGGATCCTGTTTAATTCTCTGAAACAGATCCGCAGTTTTCACCTGCCATACTAATACCCACTTCTCCTCTCTGGGGATAATAAAAACCAACCGGGGAACTGACAGAGGGCCTGACCAACACATCCACACCGACCCCACAGGAAAAAAAAAAAAAAAACACCGTGGCCTCCAGCTACTAATTATAATGCTAACTTGCAAAATTTTCCTGCATTTTTAAACAATGGAAAAATGATGGTGAGATGATACTTACAAGAATGGATTCTTGTCAGTCTCCACTAACAAAAATAGGCAAAACCAAGTGAGCTACGCCTCAGCATAGTTATGTCCGTCGCAGCCTTCTTGGGTTTCAGGAGACACAAACAAAGTTTCTCACAATTATGGTGAAACGCTCAACACCTGCAAATAATTTTCAACGTAGTGGTTAATTGAAAAGCTCTGCGGCATACTTCTTGGAACAAGCCAGTTACCTGTTCCCACGCAAAGAGGAGTATATAGAACCATGGTGGATTTCCAGCTGATGAAGTAAAGGATTATTAAAGGAACGGGATGACCATGGGGATCATCGTTAATTCTCTGAAACAGAATCCGCCCTTTTCACTTGCCAAACACATGCCCACTTCTCCTCTCTGGGGATAATAAAAACTAACAAGCGAACTGACAGAGGGCCTGACCCCCACCATCCACATCGACCACACACAAAAAAAAAACCGTACCCTCCAGCTACTAATTATAATGCCAATTTGCAAAATTTCCCTGCATTTTAAAACAATGGAAAAATGGTGGTGGGATGAGACTTAGAAGAATGGCTTCTTGTCAGTCTCCACTAACAAAAATAGGCAACACCAAGTCAGCTACTCCTCAGCATAGTTATGTCCGTCGCAGCCTTCTTGGGTTTCAGGAGGCACAAACAAAGGTTCTCACAATTACGGTGAAACGCTGAACACCTGCAAATAATTTTCAACGTACTGGTTAATTGAAAAGCTCTGCGGCATACTTCTTGGAACAAGGCAGTTACCTGTTCCCACACAAAGAGGAGTATTGAGAACCATGGTGGATTTCCAGCTGATGAAGTAAAGGATTATTAAAGGAAAGGGATGACCATGGGGATCATCGTTAATTCTCTGAAACAGAATCCGCCTTTTTCACCTGCCAAACACATGCCCACTTCTCCTCTCTGGGGATAATAAAAACTAACCAGCGAACTGACAGAGGGCCTGACCCCCCCCCATCCACATCGACCACACACACAAAAAAAAAACCGTACCCTCCAGCTACTAATTATAATTCTAACTTGCAAAATTTCCCTGCATTTAAAAACAATGGAAAAATGGTGGTGGGATGATACTTAGAAGAATGGCTTCTTGTCAGTCTCCACTAACAAAAATAGGCAACACCTAGTCAGCTACTCCTCAGCATAGTTATGTCCGTCGCAGCCTTCTTGCGTTTCAGGAGGCACATACAAAGGTTTTCACAATTATGGTGAAACGCTGAACACCTGCAAATAATTTTCAACGTACTGGTTAATTTGAAAACTCTCCAGCATAATTCTTGGAACAAGCCAGGTACCTGTGCCCACGTATAGAGGAGTATATAGAAACATGGTGGAATCCCATCTGATGAAGCAAAGGATTCTTAAAGGAATGAGATGACCATGCGGATCCTGTTTAATTCTCTGAAACAGAATCCGCACTTTTCACCTGCCAAACACATGCGCACTACTCTTCTCTGGGGATAATAAAAACAAACCAGCGATCTGACAGAGGGCCTGAACACCCATCCTGACCGACCCCACAAAACAAAAAAGTACCCTCCAGCTACTAATTATAATGCCAATTTGCAAAATTTCCCTGCATTTTTAAACAATGGAGAAATGATGGTGGGATGATACTTAGAAGAATGGCTTCTTGTCAGTCTCCACTGACAAAAATAGGCAACACCAAGTCAGCTACGCCTCAGCATAGTTATGTCCGTAGCAGCCATATTTGGTTTCAGTAGGCACATACACACGTTATCACAATTATGGTGAAACGCTGAAAACCTGCAAAGGATTGTCAACATACTGGTTCATTGAAAAGCTCTGAGGCATACTTCTTGGAACTAGCCAGTTTCCTGTGCCCACGCGTAGACAAGTATATAGAACCATGGTGGATTCCCAGGTCATGAAGCAAAGGATTCTTAAAGGAACGGGATTACCATGCGGATCCTGTTTAATTCTCTGAAACAGATCCGCAGTTTTCACCTGCCATACTAATACCCACTTCTCCTCTCTGGGGATAATAAAAACCAACCGGGGAACTGACAGAGGGCCTGACCAACACATCCACACCGACTCCAAAGGAAAAAAAAAAAAAAAACACCGTAGCCTCCAGCTACTAATTATAATGCTAACTTGCAAAATTTCCCTGCATTTTAAAACAATGGAAAAATGGTTTTGGGATGATACTTAGAAGAATGGCTTCTTTTCAGTCTCCACTAACAAAAATAGGCAACACCAAGTCAGCTACTCCTCAGCATAGTTATGTCCGTCGCAGCCTTCTTGGGTTTCAGGAGGCACAAACAAAGGTTCTCACAATTATGGTGAAACGCTGAACACCTGCAAATAATTTTCAACGTAGTGGTTAATTGAAAAGCTCTGCGGCATACTTCTTGGAACAAGGCAGTTACCTGTTCCCACGCAAAGAGGAGTATAGAGAACCATGGTGGATTTCCAGCTGATGAAGTAAAGGATTATTAAAGGAAAGGGATGACCATGGGGATCATAGTTAATTCTCTGAAACAGAATCCGCCCTTTTCACCTCCCAAACACATGCCCACTTCTCCTCTCTGGGGATAATAAAAACTAACCAGCGAACTGACAGAGGGCCTGACCCCCCCCCATCCACATCGACCACACACACAAAAAAAAAAAACCGTACCCTCCAGCTACTAATTTTAATGCTAACTTGCAAAATTTCCCTGCATTTTAAAACAATGGAAAAATGGTGGTGGGATGATACTTAGAAGAATGGCTTCTTGTCAGTCTCCACTAACAAAAATAGGCAACACCAAGACAGCTACGCCTCAGCATAGTTAAGGCCGTCGCAGCCTTCTTGGGTTTCAGGAGGCACAAACAAAGGTTCTCACAATTATGGTGAAACGCTGAACATCTGCAAATAATTTTCAACGTAGTGGTTAATTGAAAAGCTCTGCGGCATACTTCTTGGAACAAGGCAGTTACCTGTTCCCACGCAAAGAGGAGTATAGAGAACCATGGTGGATTTCCAGCTGATGAAGTAAAGGATTATTAAAGGAACGGGATGACCATGGGGATCATCGTTAATTCTCTGAAGCAGAATCCGACCTTTTCACCTGCCAAACACATGCCCACTTCTCCTCTCTGGGGATAATAAAAACCAACCGGGGAACTGACAGAGGGCCTGACCCCCCCCCACATCCACATCGACCACACACAAAAAAAAAAACCGTACCCTCCAGCTACTAATTATAATGCTAACTTGCAAAATTTCCCTGCATTTTAAAACAATGGAAAAATGGTGGTGGGATGATACTTAGAAGAATGGCTTCTTGTCTGTCTCCAATAACAAAAACAGGCAACACCAAGTCAGCTACTCCTCAGCATAGTTATGTCCCTCGCAGCCTTCTTGGGTTTCAGGAGGGACATACACACGTTATCACAATTATGGTGAAACGCTGAAAACCTGCAAAGGATTGTCAACATACTGGTTAATTGAAAAGCTCTGAGGCATACTTCTTGGAACTAGCGAGTTTCCTGTGCCCACGCATAGACAAGTATATAGAACCATGGTGGATTCCCAGCTCATGAAGCAAAGGATTCTTAAAGGAACGGGATTACCATGCGGATCCTGTTTAATTCTCTGAAACAGATCCGCAGTTTTCACCTGCCATACTAATACCCACTTCTCCTCTCTGGGGATAATAAAAACCAACCGGGGAACTGACAGAGGGCCTGACCAACACATCCATACCGACCACACAGGAAAAAAAAAAAAAACACCGTAGCCTCCAGCTACTAATTATAATGCTAACTTGCAAAATTTTCCTGCATTTTTAAACAATGGAAAAATGATGGTGAGATGACACTTACAAGAATGGATTCTTGTCAGTCTCCACTAACAAAAATAGGCAAAACCAAGTCAGATACGCCTCAGCATAGTTATGTCCGTCGCAGCCTTCTTGGGTTTCAGGAGACACAAACAAAGTTTTTCACAATTATGGTGAAACGCTCAACACCTGCAAATAATTTTCAACGTAGTGGTTAATTGAAAAGCTCTGCGGCATACTTCTTGGAACAAGCCAGTTACCTGTTCCCACGCAAAGAGGAGTATATAGAACCATGTTGGATTTCCAGCTGATGAAGTAAAGGATTATTAAAGGAACGGGATGACCATGGGGATCATCGTTAATTCTCTGAAACAGAATCCGCCCTTTTCACTTGCCAAACACATGCCCACTTCTCCTCTCTGGGGATAATAAAAACTAACCAGCGAACTGACAGAAGGCCTGCCCCCCTATGCACATCGACCACACACACAAAAAAAAAAAACGTACCCTCCAGCTACTAATTATAATGCTAACTTGCAAAATTTCCCTGCATTTTAAAACAATGGAAAAATGGTGGTGGGATGATACTTAGAAGAATGGCTTCTTGTCAGTCTCCACTAACAAAAATAGGCAACACCAAGTCAGCTACTCCTCAGCATAGTTATGTCCGTCGCAGCCTTCTTGGGTTTCAGGAGGCACAAACACACGTTATCACAATTATGGTGAAATGCTGAACACCTGCAAATAATTTTGAACGTAGTGGTTAATTGAAAAGCTCTGCGGCATACTTCTTGGAACAAGACAGTTACCTGTTCCCACGCAAAGAGGAGTATAGAGAACCATGGTGGATTTCCAGCTGATGAAGTAAAGGATTATTAAAGGAACGGGATGACCATGGGGATCATCGTTAATTCTCTGAAACAGAATCCGCCCTTTTCACCTGCCAAACACATGCCCACTTCTCCTCTCTGGGGATAATAAAAACTAACCAGCGAACTGACAGAGGGCCTGCCCCCCCCCATCCACATCGACCACACACAAAAAAAAAACGGTACCCTCCAGCTACTAATTATAATGCTAACTTGCAAAATTTCCCTGCATTTTAAAACAATGGAAAAATGGTGGTGGGATGATACTTAGAAGAATGGCTTCTTGTCAGTCTCCACTAACAAAAATAGGCAACACCAAGTCAGCTACTCCTCAGCATAGTTATGTCCGTCGCAGCGTTCTTGGGTTTCAGGAGGCACAAACACACGTTATCACAATTATGGTCAAATGCTGAACACCTGCAAATAATTTTCAACGTACTGGTTAATTGAAAAGCTCTGCGGCATACTTCTTGGAACAAGCCAGTTACCTGTTCCCACACAAAGAGTAGTATATAGAACCATGGTGGATTTCCAGCTGATGAAGTAAAGGATTATTAAAGGAACGGGATGACCATGGGGATCATCGTTAATTCTCTGAAACAGAATCCGCCCTTTTCACCTGCCAAACACATGCCCACTTGTCCTCTCTGGGGATAATAAAAACTAACCAGCGAACTGACAGAAGGCCTGCCCCCCTATGCACATCGACCACACAGACAAAAAAAAAAACCGTACCCTCCAGCTACTAATTATAATGCTAACTTGCAAAATTTCCCTGCATTTTAAAACAATGGAAAAATGGTGGTGGGATGATACTTAGAAGAATGGCTTCTTGTCAGTCTCCACTAACAAAAATAGGCAACACCAAGTCAGCTACTCCTCAGCATAGTTATGTCCGTCGCAGCCTTCTTGGGTTTCAGGAGGCACAAACACACGTTATCACAATTATGGTGAAATGCTGAACACCTGCAAATAATTTTGAACGTAGTGGTTAATTGAAAAGCTCTGCGGCATACTTCTTGGAACAAGACAGTTACCTGTTCCCACGCAAATAGGAGTATAGAGAACCATGGTGGATTTCCAGCTGATGAAGTAAAGGATTATTAAAGGAACGGGATGACCATGGGGATCATCGTTAATTCTCTGAAACAGAATCCGCCCTTTTCACCTGCCAAACACATGCCCACTTCTCCTCTCTGGGGATAATAAAAACTAACCAGCGAACTGACAGAGGGCCTTCCCCCCCCCATCCACATCGACCACACACACAAAAAAAACGGTACCCTCCAGCTACTAATTATAATGCTAACTTGCAAAATTTCCCTGCATTTTAAAACAATGGAAAAATGGTGGTGGGATGATACTTAGAAGAATGGCTTCTTGTCAGTCTACACTAACAAAAATAGGCAACACCAAGTCAGCTACTCCTCAGCATAGTTATGTCCGTCGCAGCCTTCTTGGGTTTCAGGAGGCACAAACACACGTTATCACAATTATGGTCAAATGCTGAACACCTGCAAATAATTTTCAACGTACTGGTTAATTGAAAAGCTCTGCGGCATACTTCTTGGAACAAGCCAGTTACCTGTTCCCACACAAAGAGTAGTATATAGAACCATGGTGGATTTCCAGCTGATGAAGTAAAGGATTATTAAAGGAACGGGATGACCATGGGGATCATCGTTAATTCTCTGAAACAGAATCCGCCCTTTTCACCTGCCAAACACATGCCCACTTCTCCTCTCTGGGGATAATAAAAACTAACCAGCGAACTGACAGAAGGCCTGACCCCCACATCCACATCGACCACACACAAAAAAAAAACCGTACCCTCCAGCTACTAATTATAATGGTAACTTGCAAAATTTCCCTGCATTTTAAAACAATGGAAAAATGGTGGTGGGATCATACTTAGAAGAATGGCTTCTTGTCTGTCTCCACTAACAAAAATAGGCAACACCAAGTCAGCTACTCCTCAGCATAGTTATGTCCGTCGCAGCCTTCTTGGGTTTCAGGAGGGACATACAAACGTTATCAAAATAATGGTGAAATGCTGAAAACCTGCAAATAATTTTCAACGTACTGGTTAATTTGAAAACTCTCCAGAATAATTCTTGTAACAAGCCAGGCACCTGTGCCCACGCATAGAGGAGTATATAGAAACATGGTGGAATCCCAGCTGATGAAGCAAAGGATTCTTAAAGGAATCAGATGACCATGCGGATCCTGTTTAATTCTCTGAAACAGAATCCGCACTTTTCACCTGCCAAACACATGCCCACTACTCTTCTCTGGGGATAATAAAAACAAACCAGCGATCTGACAGAGGGCCTGAACACCCATCCTGACCGACCCCACAAAACAAAAAAGTACCCTCCAGCTACTAATTATAATGCCAATTTGCAAAATTTCCCTGCATTTTTAAACAATGGAGAAATGATGGTGGGATGATACTTAGAAGAATGGCTTCTTGTCAGTCTCCACTGACAAAAATAGGCAACACCAAGTCAGCTACGCCTCAGCATAGTTATGTCCGTAGCAGCCATATTTGGTTTCAGTAGGCACATACACACGTTATCACAATTATGGTGAAACGCTGAAAACCTGCAAAGGATTGTCAACATACCGGTTAATTGAAAAGCTCTGAGGCATACTTCTTGGAACTAGCCAGTTTCCTGTGCCCACGCATAGACAAGTATATAGAACCATGGTGGATTCCCAGCTCATGAAGCAAAGGATTCTTAAAGGAACGGGATTACCATGCGGATCCTGTTTAATTCTCTGAAACAGATCCGCAGTTTTCACCTGCCATACTAATACCCACTTCTCCTCTCTGGGGATAATAAAAACCAACCGGGGAACTGACAGAGGGCCTGACCAACACATCCACACCGACCCCACAGGAAAAAAAAAAAAAAAAAAAACACCGTAGCCTCCAGCTACTAATTATAATGCTAACTTGCAAAATTTTCCTGCATTTTTAAACATTGGAAAAATGATGGTGAGATGATACTTACAAAAATGGATTCTTGTCAGTCTCCACTAACAAAAATAGGCAAAACCAAGTGAGCTACGCCTCAGCATAGTTATGTCCGTCGCAGCCTTCTTGGGTTTCAGGAGGCACAAACAAACGTTATCACAATTATGGTGAAACGCTGAACACCTGCAAATAATTTTCAACGTAGTGGTTAATTGAAAAGCTCTGCGGCATACTTCTTGGAACAAGGCAGTTACCTGCTCACACGCAAACTGGAGTATAGAGAACCATGGTGGATTTCCAGCTGATGAAGTAAAGGATTATTAAAGGAACGGGATGACCATGGGGATCATCCTTAATTCTCTGAAACAGAATCCGCCCTTTTCACCTGCCAAACACACGCCCACTTCTCCTCTCTGGGGATAATAAAACCTAACCAGCGAACTGACAGAGGGCCTGCCCCCCCCAGCCACATCGACCACACAAAAAAAAAAACGGTACCCTCCAGCTACTAATTATAATGCTAACTTGCAAAATTTTCCTGCATTTTTAAACAATGGAAAAATGATGGTGAGATGATACTTACAAGAATGGATCCTTGTCAGTCTCCACTAACAAAAATAGGCAAAACCAAGTCAGCTAAGCCTCAGCATAGTTATGTCCGTCGCTGCCTTCTTGGGTTTCAGGAGGCACAAACAAACGTTATCACAATTATGGTGAAACGCTGAACACCTGCAAATAATTTTCAACGTAGTGGTTAATTGAAAAGCTCTGCGGCATACTTCTTGGAACAAGGCAGTTACCTGTTCCCACGCAAAGAAGAGTATAGAGAACCATGGTGGATTTCCAGCTGATGAAGTAAAGGATTATTAAAGGAACGGGATGACCATGGGGATCATCGTTAATTCTCTGAAACAGAATCCGCCCTTTTCACCTGCCAAACACATGCCCACTTCTCCTCTCTGGGGATAATAAAAACTAACCAGCGAACTGACAGAGGGCCTGACCCCCACCATCCACATCGACCACACTAAAAAAAAAACTGTACCCTCCAGCTACTAATTATAATGCAAACTTGCAAAATTTCCCTGCATTTTAAAACAATGGAAAAATGGTGGTGGGATGATACTTAGAAGAATGGCTTCTTGTCTGTCTCCACTAACAAAAATAGGCAACACCAAGTCAGCTACTCCTCAGCATAGTTATGTCTGTCGCAGCCTTCTTGGGTTTCAGGAGGGACAAAGAAACGTTATCAAAATTATGGTGAAACGCTGAAAACCTGCAAATAATTTTCAACGTACTGGTTAATTTGAAAACTCTCCAGCATAATTCTTGGAACAAGCCAAGTACCTGTGCCCACGCATAGAGGAGTATATAGAACCATGGTGGAATCCCAGCTGATGAAGCAAAGGATTCTTAAAGGAATGAGATGACCATGCGGATCCTGTTTAATTCTCTGAAACAGAATCCGCACTTTTCACCTGCCAAACGCATGCCCACTACTCTTTTCTGGGGATAATAAAAACAAACCAGCGAACTGCCAGAGGGCCTGACCCCCACCATCCACATCGTCCACACAAAAAAAAAAAAACCGTACCCTCCAGCTACTAATTATAATGCTAACCTGCAAAATTTCCGTGCATTTTAAAACAATGGAAAAATGGTGGTGGGATGATACTTAGAAGAATGGCTTCTTGTCAGTCTCCACTAACAAAAATAGGCAACACCAAGTCAGCTACTCCTCAGCATAGTTATGTCCGTCGCACCCTTCTAGGATTTCAGGAGGCACAAAGAAAGGTTCTCACAATTATGGTAAAACGCTGAACACCTGCAAATAATTTTCAACGTACTGGTTAATTGAAAAGCTCTGCGGCATACATCTTGGAACAAGCCAGTTACCTGTTCCCACGCAAAGAGGAGTATAGAGAACCATGGTGGATTTCCAGCTGATGAAGTAAAGGATTATTAAAGGAACGGGATGACCATGGGGATCATCGTTAATTCTCTGAAACAGAATCCGCCCTTTTCACCTGCCAAACACATGCCCACTTCTCCTCTCTGGGGATAATAAAAACTAACCAGCGAACTGACAGAGGGCCTGACCCCCCCCATACACATCGACCACACACACAAAAAAAAAAAACCGTACCCTCCAGCTACTAATTATAATGCTAACATGCAAAATTTCCCTGCATTTTAAAACAATGGAAAAATGGTGGTGGGATGATACTTAGAAGAATGGCTTCTTGTCTGTCTCCACTAACAAAAATAGGCAACACCAAGTCAGCTACTCCTCAGCATAGTTATGTCCATCGCAGCCTTCTTGGGTTTCAGGAGGGACATACAAACGTTATCAAAATTATGGTGAAACGCTGAAAACCTGCAAATAATTTTCAACGTACTGGTTAATTTGAAAACTCTCCAGCATGTTTCTTGGAACAAGCTAGGTACCTGTGCCCACGCATAGAGGAGTATATAGAAACATGGTGGAATCCCAGCTGATGAAGCAAAGGATTCTTAAAGGAATGAGATGACCATGCGGATCCTGTTTAATTCTCTGAAACAGAATCCGCACTTTTCACCTGCCAAACACATGCCCACTACTCTTCTCTGGGGATAATAAAAACAAACCAGCGATCTGACAGAGGGGCTGAACACCCATCCTGACCGACCCCACAAAACAAAAAAGTACCCTCCAGCTACTAATTATAATGCTAACTTGCAAAATTTCCCTGCATTTTAAAACAATGGAAAAATGGTGGTGGGATGATACTTAGAAGAATGGCTTCTTGTCAGTCTCCACTAACAAAAATAGGCAACACCAAGTCAGCTACTCCTCAGCCTAGTTATGTCCGTCGCTGCCTTCTTGGGTTTCAGGAGGCACAAACAAAGGTTCTCACAATTATGGTGAAACGCTGAACACCTGCAAAAATTTTCAACGTAGTGGTTAATTGAAAAGCTCTGCGGCATACTTCTTGGAACAAGCCAGTTACCTGTTCCCACGCAAAGAGGAGTATAGAGAACCATGGTGGATTTCCAGCTGATGAAGTAAAGCATTATTAAAGGAAAGGGATGACCATGGGGATCATTGTTAATTCTCTGAAACAGAATCCGCCCTTTTCACCTGCCAAACACATGGCCACTTCTCCTTTCTGGGGATAATAAAAACTAACCAGCGAACTGACAGAGGGCCTGACCCCCCCCCCATCCACATCGACCACACACAAAAAAAAAAAACCGTAGCCTCCAGCTACTAATTATAATTCTAACTTGCAAAATTTCCCTGCATTTTAAAACAATGGAAAAATGGTGGTGGGATGATACTTAGAAGAATGGCTTCTTGTCAGTCTCCACTAACAAAAATAGGCAACACCAAGTCAGCTACTCCTCAGCATAGTTATGTCCCTCGCAGCCTTCTTGGGTTTCAGAAGGCACAAACAAAGGTTCTCACAATTATGGTGAAAGGCTGAACACCTGCAAATAATTTTCAACGTAGTGGTTAATTGAAAAGCTCTGCGGCATACTTCTTGGTACAAGCCAGTTACCTGTTCCCACGCAAAGAGGAGTATATAGAACCATGGTGGATTTCCAGCTGATGAAGTAAAGGATTATTTAAAGAATGGGATGACCATGGGGATCATCGTTAATTCTCTGAAACAGAATCCGCCCTTTTCACCTGCCAAACACATGGCCACTTCTCCTCTCTGGGGATAATAAAAACTAACCAGCGAACTGACAGAGGGCCTGACCCCCCCCCCATCCACATCGACCACACAAAAAAAAATAAACCGTACCCTCGAGCTACTAATTATAATGCTAACTTGCAAAATTTCCCTGCATTTTAAAACAATGGAAAAATGGTGGTGGGATGATACTTAGAAGAATGGCTTCTTGTCAGTCTCCACTAACAAAAATAGGCAACACCAAGTCAGCTACTCCTCAGCATAGTTATGTCCGTCGCAGCCTTCTTCTGCATTTTAAAACAATGGAAAAATGGTGGTGGGATGATACTAGAAGAATGGCTTCTTGTCAGTCTCCACTAACAAAAATAGGCAACACCAAGTGAGCTACTCCTCAGCATAGATATGTCCGTCGCAGCCTTCTTGGGATTCAGGAGGAACAAACAAAGTTTCTCACAATTATGGTGAAACGCTGAACACCTGCAAATAATTTTCAACGTAGTGGTTAATTGAAAAGCTCTGCGGCATACTTCTTGGAACAAGGCAGTTACCTGTTCCCACGCAAAGAGGAGTATAGAGAACCATGGTGGATTTCCAGCTGATGAAGTAAAGGATTATTAAAGGAACGGGATGACCATGAGGATCATCGTTAATTCTCTGATAGAGAATCTGCCCTTTTCACCTGCCAAGCACATGCCCACTTCTCCTCTCTGGGGATAATAAAAACTAACCAGCGAACTGACAGAGGGCCTGACCCCCCCATCCACATCGACCACACACAAAAAAAAAAAACCGTACCCTCCTGCTACTAATTATAATGCTAACTTGCAAAATTTCCCTGCATTTTAAAACAATGGAAAAATGGTGGTGGGATGATACTTAGAAGAATGGCTTTTTGTCAGTCTCCACTAACAAAAATAGGCAACACCAAGTCAGCTACTCCTCAGCATAGCTATGTCCATCGCAGCCTTCTTGGGTTTCAGGAGGCACAAACAAAGGTTCTCACAATTATGGTAAAACGCTGAACACCTGCAAATAATTTTCAACGTAGTGGTTAATTGAAAAGCTCTGCGGCATACTTCTTGGAACAAGCCAGTTACCTGTTCCCACGCAAAGAGGAGTATATAGAACCATGGTGGATTTCCAGCTGATGAAGTCAAGGATTATTAAAGGAACGGGATGACCATGGGGATCATCGTTAATTCTCTGAAACAGAATCCGCCCTTTTCACCTGCCAAACACATGCCCACTTCTCCTCTCTGGGGATAATAAAAACTAACCAGCGAACTGACAGAGAGCCTGACCCCCCCCTATCCACATCGACCACACACACAAAAAAAAACCGTACCCTCCAGCTACTAATTATAATGCTAACTTGCAAAATTTCCCTGCATTTTAAAACAATGGAATAATGGTGGTGGGATGATACTTAGAAGAATGGATTCTTGTCAGTCTCCACTAACAAAAATAGGCAAAACCAAGTCAGCTACGCCTCAGCATAGTTATGTCCGTCGCAGCCTACTTGGGTTTCAGGAGGCACAAACAAACGTTATCACAATTATGGTGAAACGCTGAACACCTGCAAATAATTTTCAACGTACTGGTTAATTGAAAAGCTCTGCGGCATACCTCTTGGAACAAGCCAGTTACCTGTTCCCACGCAAAGAGGAGTATATAGAACCATGGTGGATTTCCAGCTGATGAAGTAAAGGATTATTAAAGGAACGGGATGACCATGGGGATCATCGTTAATTCTCTGAAACTGAATCCGCCCTTTTCACCTGCCAAACACATGCCCACTTCTCCTCTCTGGGGATAATAAAAACTAACCAGCGAAGTGACCGAGGGCCTGACCCCCACCATCCACATCGACCACACACAAAAAAAAAACCGTACCCTCCAGCTACTAATTATAATGCTAACTTGCAAAATTTCCCTGCATTTAAAAACAATGGAAAAATGGTGGTGGGATGATACTTAGAAGAATGGCTTCTTGTCAGTCTCCACTAACAAAAATAGGCAACACCAAGTCAGCTACTCCTCAGCATAGTTATGTCCGTCGCAGCCTTCTTGGGTTTCAGGAGGCACAAACACACGTTATCACAATTATGGTGAAACACTGAACACCTGCAAATAATTTTCAACGTAGTGGTTAATTGAAAAGCTCTACGGCATACTTCTTGGAACAAGCCAGTTACCTGTTCCCACGCAAAGAGGAGTATATAGAACCATGGTGGATTTCCAGCTGATGAAGTAAAGGATTATTAAAGGAACGGGATGACCATGGGGATCATCGTTAATTCTCTGAAACAGAATCCGCCCTTTTCACCTGCCAAACACATGCCCACTTCTCCTCTCTCGGGATAATAAAAACTAACCAGCGAACTGACAGAGGGCCTGACCCCCACCATCCACATCGACCACACAAAAAATAAAAAACCGTACCCTCCAGCTACTAATTATAATGCTAACTTGCAAAATTTTCCTGCATTTTAAAACAATGGAAAAATGGTGGTGGGATGATACTTAGAAGAATGGCTTCTTGTCAGTCTCCACTAACAAAAATAGGCAACACCAAGTCAGCTACTCCTCAGCATAGTTATGTCTGTCGCAGCCTTCTTGGGTTTCAGGAGGCACAAACAAAGGTTCTCACAATTATGGTGAAACGCTGAACACCTGCAAATAATTTTCAACGTAGTAGTTAATTGAAAAGCTCTGCGGCATACTTCTTGGAACAAGGCAGTTACCTGTTCCCACGCAAAGAGGAGTATATAGAACCATGGTGGATTTCCAGCTGATGAAGTAAAGGATTATTAAAGGAAAGGGTTGACCATGGGGATCATCGTTAATTCTCTGAAACAGAATCCGCCCTTTTCACCTGCCAAACACATGCCCACTTCTCCTCTCTGGGGATAATGAAAACTAACCAGCGAACTTACAGAGGGCCTGACCCCCCCCCCCATCCACATCGACCACACACAAAAAAAAAAACCGTACCCTCCAGCTACTAATTATAATGCTAACTTGCAAAATTTCCCTGCATTTTAAAACAATGGAATAATGGTGGTGGGATGACACTTAGAAGAATGGATTCTTGTCAGTCTCTACTAACAAAAATAGGCAAAACCAAGTCAGCTACGCCTCAGCATAGTTATGTCCGTCGCATCCTTCTTGGGTTTCAGGAGGCACAAACAAACGTTATCACAATTATGGTGAAATGCTGAACACCTGCAAATAATTTTCAACGTAGTGGTTATTTGAAAAGCTCTGCGGCATACTTCTTGGAACAAGCCAGTTACCTGTTCCCAGGCAAAGAGGAGTATAGAGAACCATGGTGGATTTCCAGCTGATGAAGTAAAGGATTATTAAAGGAACGGGATGACCATGGGGATCATCGTTAATTCTCTGAAACAGAATCCGCCCTTTTCAGTGCCAAACACATGCCCACTTCTCCTCTCTTGGGATAATAAAAACTAACCAGCGAACTGACAGAAGGCCTGACCCCCACCATCCACATCGACCACACACACAAAAAAAACCGTACCCTCTAGCTACTAATTATAATGCTAACTTGCAAAATTTCCCTGCATTTTAAAACAATGGAAAAATGGTGGTGGGATGATACTTAGAAGAATGGCTTCTTGTCAGTCTCAACTAACAAAAATAGGCAACACCAAGTCAGCTACTCCTCAGCATAGTTATGTCCGTCGCTGCCTTCTTGGGTTTCAGGAGGCACAAACAAAGGTTCTCACAATTATGGTGAAACGCTGAACATCTGCAAATAATTTTCAACGTAGTGGTTAATTGAAAAGCTCTGCGGCATACTTCTTGGAACAAGCCAGTTACCTGTTCCCACGCAAAGAGGAGTATATGGAACCATGGTGGATTTCCAGCTGATGAAGTAAAGGATTATTACAGGAACGGGATGACCATGGGGATCATCGTTAATTCTCTGAAACAGAATCCGCCCTTTTCACCTGCCAAACACATGCCCACTTCTCCTCTCTGGGGATAATAAAAACTAACCAGCGAACTGACAGAGGGCCTGACCCCCCCATCCACATCGACCACACACACACAAAAAAAACCGTACCCTCCAGCTACTAATTATAATGCTAACTTGCAAAATTTCCCTGCATTTTAAAACAATGGAAAAATGGTGGTGGGATGATACTTAGAAGAATGGCTTCTTGTCAGTCTCCACTAACAAAAATAGGCAACACCAAGTCAGCTACTCCTCAGCATAGTTATGTCCGTCGCAGCCTTCTTGGGTTTCAGGAGGCACAAACAAAGGTTCTCACAATTATGGTGAAACGCTGAACACCTGCAAATAATTTTCAACGTAGTGGTTAATTGAAAAGCTCTGCTGCATACTTCTTGGAACAAGGCAGTTACCTGTTCCCACGCAAAGAGGAGTATATAGAACCATGGTGGATTTCCAGCTGATGAAGTAAAGGATTATTAAAGGAAAGGGATGACCATGGGGATCATCGTTAATTCTCTGAAACAGAATCCGCCCTTTTCACCTGCCAAACACATGCCCACTTCTCCTCTCTGGGGATAATAAAAACTAACCAGCGAACTGACATTGGTCCTGACCCCCCCCCATCCACATCGACCACACACAAAAAAAAAAATCGTACCCTCCAGCTACTAATTATAATGCTAACTTGCAAAATTTCCCTGCATTTTAAAACAATGGAAAAATGGTGGTGGGATCATACTTAGAAGAGTGGCTTCTTGTCTGTCTCCACTAACAAAAATAGGCAACACCAAGTCAGCTACTCCTCAGCATAGCTATGTCCGTCGCTGCCTTCTTGGGTTTCAGGAGGCACAAACAAACGTTCTCACAATTATGGTGAAACGCTGAACATCTGCAAATGATTTTCAACGTAGTGGTTAATTGAAAAGCTCTGCGGCATACTTCTTGGAACAAGCCAGTTACCTGTTCCCACGCAAAGAGGAGTATATAGAACCATGGTGGATTTCCAGCTGATGAAGTAAAGGATTATTAAAGGAACAGGATGACCATGGGGATCATCGTTAATTCTCTGAAACAGAATCCGCCCTTTTCACCTGCAAAACACATGCCCACTTCTCCTCTCTGGGGATAATAAAAACTAACCAGCGAACTGACAGAGGGCCTGACCCCCCCATCCACATAGACCACACACACAAAAAAAAACCCGTACACTGCAGCTACTAATTATAATGCTAACTTGCAAAATTTCCCTGCATTTTAAAACAATGGAAAAATGGTGGTGGGATGATACTTAGAAGAATGCCTTCCTGTCAGTCTCCACTAACAAAAATAGGCAACACCAAGTCAGCTACTCCTCAGCATAGCTATGTCCATCGCAGCCTTCTTGGGTTTCAGGAGGCACAAACAAAAGTTCTCACAATTATGGTAAAACGCTGAACACCTGCAAATAATTTTCAACGTAGTGGTTAATTGAAAAGCTCTGCGGCATACTTCTTGGAACAAGGCAGTTACCTGTTCCCACGCAAAGAGGAGTATAGAGAACCATGGTGGATTTCCAGCTGATGAAGTAAAGGATTATTAAAGGAACGGGATGACCATGGGGATCATCGTTAATTCTCTGAAACAGAATCCGCCCTTTTCACCTGCCAAACACATGCCCACTTCTCCTCTCTGGGGATAATAAAAACTAACCAGCGAACTGACAGAGGGCCTGACCCCCCCCATACACATCGACCACACACACAAAAAAAAAAAACCGTACCCTCCAGCTACTAATTATAATGCTAACTTGCAAAATTTCCCTGCATTTTAAAACAATGGAAAAATGGTGGTGGGATGATACTTAGAAGAATGGCTTCTTGTCTGTCTCCACTAACAAAAATAGGCAACACCAAGTCAGCTACTCCTCAGCATAGTTATGTCCGTCGCAGCCTTCTTGGGTTTCAGGAGGGACATACAAACGTTATCAAAATTATGGTGAAACGCTGAAAACCTGCAAATAATTTTCAACGTACTGGTTAATTTGAAAACTCTCCAGCATGTTTCTTGGAACAAGCTAGGTACCTGTGCCCACGCATAGAGGAGTATATAGAAACATGGTGGAATCCCAGCTGATGAAGCAAAGGATTCTTAAAGGAATCAGATGACCATGCGGATCCTGTTTAATTCTCTGAAACAGAATCCGCACTTTTCACCTGCCAAACACATGCCCACTACTCTTCTCTGGGGATAATAAAAACAAACCAGCGATCTGACAGAGGGCCTGAACACCCATCCTGACCGACCCCACAAAACAAAAAAGTACCCTCCAGCTACTAATTATAATGCTAACTTGCAAAATTTCCCTGCATTTTAAAACAATGGAAAAATGGTGGTGGGATGATACTTAGAAGAATGGCTTCTTGTCAGTCTCCACTAACAAAAATAGGCAACACCAAGTCAGCTACTCCTCAGCATAGTTATGTCCGTCGCTGCCTTCTTGGGTTTCAGGAGGCACAAACAAAGGTTCTCACAATTATGGTGAAACGCTGAACACCTGCAAAAATTTTCAACGTAGTGGTTAATTGAAAAGCTCTGCGGCATACTTCTTGGAACAAGGCAGTTACCTGTTCCCACGCAAAGAGGAGTATAGAGAACCATGGTGGATTTCCAGCTGATGAAGTAAAGCATTATTAAAGGAAAGGGATGACCATGGGGATCATTGTTAATTCTCTGAAACAGAATCCGCCCTTTTCACCTGCCAAACACATGCCCACTTCTCCTTTCTGGGGATAATAAAAACTAACCAGCGAACTGACAGAGGGCCTGACCCCCCCCCCATCCACATCGACCACACAAAAAAAAAAAAACCGTAGCCTCCAGCTACTAATTATAATGCTAACTTGCAAAATTTCCCTGCATTTTAAAACAATGGAAAAATGGTGGTGGGATGATACTTAGAAGAATGGCTTCTTGTCAGTCTCCACTAACAAAAATAGGCAACACCAAGTCAGCTACTCCTCAGCATAGTTATGTCCCTCGCAGCCTTCTTGGGTTTCAGAAGGCACAAACAAAGGTTCTCACAATTATGGTGAAACGCTGAACACCTGCAAATAATTTTCAACGTAGTGGTTAATTGAAAAGCTCTGCGGCATACTTCTTGGTACAAGCCAGTTACCTGTTCCCACGCAAAGAGGAGTATAGAGAACCATGGTGGATTTCCAGCTGATGAAGTAAAGGATTATTTAAAGAAAGGGATGACCATGGGGATCATCATTAATTCTCTGAAACAGAATCCGCCCTTTTCACCTGCCAAACACATGGCCACTTCTCCTCTCTGGGGATAATAAAAACTAACCAGCGAACTGACAGAGGGCCTGACCCCCCCCCCATCCACATCGACCACACAAAAAAAAATAAACCGTGCCCTCCAGCTTCTAATTATAATGCTAACTTGCAAAATTTCCCTGCATTTTAAAACAATGGAAAAATGGTGGTGGGATGATACTTAGAAGAATGGCTTCTTGTCAGTCTCCACTAACAAAAATAGGCAACACCAAGTCAGCTACTCCTCAGCATAGTTATGTCCGTCGCAGCCTTCTTCTGCATTTTAAAACAATGGAAAAATGGTGGTGGGAAGATACTAGAAGAATGGCTTCTTGTCAGTCTCCAATAACAAAAATAGGCAACACCAAGTGAGCTACTCCTCAGCATAGATATGTCCGTCGCAGCCTTCTTGGGATTAAGGAGGAACAAACAAAGTTTCTCACAATTATGGTGAAACGCTGAACACCTGCAAATAATTTTCAACGTAGTGGTTAATTGAAAAGCTCTGCGGCATATTTCTTGGAACAAGGCAGTTACCTGTTCCCACGCAAAGAGGAGTATATAGAACCATGGTGGATTTCCAGCTGATGAAGTAAAGGATTATTAAAGGAACGGGATGACCATGAGGATCATCGTTAATTCTCTGAAACAGAATCTGCCCTTTTCACCTGCCAAGCACATGCCCACTTCTCCTCTCTGGGGATAATAAAAACTAACCAGCGAACTGACAGAGTGCCTGACCCCCCCATCCACATCGACCACACACAAAAAAAAAAAAACCGTACCCTCCTGCTACTAATTATAATGCTAACTTGCAAAATTTCCCTGCATTTTAAAACAATGGAAAAATGGTGGTGGGATGATACTTAGAAGAATGGCTTTTTGTCAGTCTCCACTAACAAAAATAGGCAACACCAAGTCAGCTACTCCTCAGCATAGCTATGTCCATCGCAGCCTTCTTGGGTTTCAGGAGGCACAAACAAAGGTTCTCACAATTATGGTAAAACGCTGAACACCTGCAAATAATTTTCAACGTAGTGGTTAATTGAAAAGCTCTGCGGCATACTTCTTGGAACAAGCCAGTTACCTGTTCCCACGCAAAGAGGAGTATATAGAACCATGGTGGATTTCCAGCTGATGAAGTCAAGGATTATTAAAGGAACGGGATGACCATGGGGATCATCGTTAATTCTCTGAAACAGAATCCGCCCTTTTCACCTGCCAAACACATGCCCACTTCTCCTCTCTGGGGATAATAAAAACTAACCAGCGAACTGACAGAGGGCCTGACCCCCCCCAATCCACATCGACCACACACACAAAAAAAAACCGTACCCTCCAGCTACTAATTATAATGCTAACTTGCAAAATTTCCCTGCATTTTAAAACAATGGAATAATGGTGGTGGGATGATACTTAGAAGAATGGATTCTTGTCAGTCTCCACTAACAAAAATAGGCAAAACCAAGTCAGCTACGCCTCAGCATAGTTATGTCTGTCGCAGCCTACTTGGGTTTCAGGAGGCACAAACAAACGTTATCACAATTATGGTGAAACGCTGAACACCTGCAAATAATTTTCAACGTACTGGTTAATTGAAAAGCTCTGCGGCATACCTCTTGGAACAAGCCAGTTACCTGTTCCCACGCAAAGAGTAGTATATAGAACCATGGTGGATTTCCAGCTGATGAAGTAAAGGATTATTAAAGGAACGGGATGACCATGGGGATCATCGTTAATTCTGTGAAACAGAATCCGCCCTTTTCACCTGCCAAACACATGCCCACTTCTCCTCTCTGGGGATAATAAAAACTAACCAGCGAACTGACAGAGGGCCTGACCCCCACCATCCACATCGACCACACACAAAAAAAAAACCGTACCCTCCAGCTACTAATTATAATGCTAACTTGCAAAATTTCCCTGCATTTTAAAACAATGGAAAAATGGTGGTGGGATGATACTTAGAAGAATGGCTTCTTGTCAGTCTCCACTAACAAAAATAGGCAACACCAAGTCAGCTACTCCTCAGCATAGTTATGTCCGTCGCAGCCTTCTTGGGTTTCAGGAGGCACAAACACACGTTATCACAATTATGGTGAAACACTGAACACCTGCAAATAATTTTCAACGTAGTGGTTAATTGAAAAGCTCTACGGCATACTTCTTGGAACAAGCCAGTTACCTGTTCCCAGGCAAAGAGGAGTATAGAGAACCATGGTGGATTTCCAGCTGATGAAGTAAAGGATTATTAAAGGAACGGGATGACCATGGGGATCATCGTTAATTCTCTGAAACAGAATCCGCCCTTTTCACCTGCCAAACACATGCCCACTTCTCCTCTCTTGGGATAATAAAAACTAACCAGCGAACTGACAGAAGGCCTGACCCTCGCCATCCACATCGACCACACACACAAAAAAAACCGTACCCTCTAGCTACTAATTATAATGCTAACTTGCAAAATTTCCCTGCATTTTAAAACAATGGAAAAATGGTGGTGGGATGATACTTAGAAGAATGGCTTCTTGTCAGTCTCCACTAACAAAAATAGGCAACACCAAGTCAGCTACTCCTCAGCATAGTTATGTCCGTCGCTGCCTTCTTGGGTTTCAGGAGGCACAAACAAAGGTTCTCACAATTATGGTGAAACGCTGAACATCTGCAAATAATTTTCAACGTAGTGGTTAATTGAAAAGCTCTGCGGCATAATTCTTGGAACAAGCCAGTTACCTGTTCCCACGCAAAGAGGAGTATATGGAACCATGGTGGATTTCCAGCTGATGAAGTAAAGGATTATTACAGGAACGGGATGACCATGGGGATCATCGTTAATTCTCTGAAACAGAATCCGCCCTTTTCACCTGCCAAACACATGCCCACTTCTCCTCTCTGGGGATAATAAAAACTAACCAGCGAACTGACAGAGGGCCTGACCCCCCCATCCACATCGACCACACACACACAAAAAAAACCGTACCCTCCAGCTACTAATTATAATGCTAACTTGCAAAATTTCCCTGCATTTTAAAACAATGGAAAAATGGTGGTGGGATGATACTTAGAAGAATGGCTTCTTGTCAGTCTCCACTAACAAAAATAGGCAACACCAAGTCAGCTACTCCTCAGCATAGTTATGTCCGTCGCAGCCTTCTTGGGTTTCAGGAGGCACAAACAAAGGTTCTCACAATTATGGTGAAACGCTGAACACCTGCAAATAATTTTCAACGTAGTGGTTAATTGAAAAGCTCTGCGGCATACTTCTTGGAACAAGGCAGTTACCTGTTCCCACGCAAAGAGGAGTATATAGAACCATGGTGGATTTCCAGCTGATGAAGTAAAGGATTATTAAAGGAACGGGATGACCATGGGGATCATCGTTAATTCTCTGAAACAGAATCCGCCCTTTTCACCTGCCAAACACATGCCCACTTCTCCTCTCTGGGGATAATAAAAACTAACCAGCGAACTGACATTGGTCCTGACCCCCCCCCATCCACATCGACCACACACACAAAAAAAAATCGTACCCTCCAGCTACTAATTATAATGCTAACTTGCATAATTTCCCTGCATTTTAAAACAATGGAAAAATGGTGGTGGGATCATACTTAGAAGAATGGCTTCTTGTCTGTCTCCACTAACAAAAATAGGCAACACCAAGTCAGCTACTCCTCAGCATAGTTATGTCCGTCGCTGCCTTCTTGGGTTTCAGGAGGCACAAACAAAGGTTCTCACAATTATGGTGAAACGCTGAACATCTGCAAATGATTTTCAACGTAGTGGTTAATTGAAAAGCTCTGCGGCATACTTCTTGGAACAAGCCAGTTACCTGTTCCCACGCAAAGAGGAGTATATAGAACCATGGTGGATTTCCAGCTGATGAAGTAAAGGATTATTAAAGGAACAGGATGACCATGGGGATCATCGTTAATTCTCTGAAACAGAATCCGCCCTTTTCACCTGCCAAACACATGCCCACTTCTCCTCTCTGGGGATAATAAAAACTAACCAGCGAACTGACAGAGGGCCTGACCCCCCCATCCACATCGACCACACACACAAAAAAAAACCCGTACCCTGCAGCTACTAATTATAATGCTAACTTGCAAAATTTCCCTGCATTTTAAAACAATTGAAAAATGGTGGTGGGATGATACTTAGAAGAATGCCTTCCTGTCAGTCTCCACTAACAAAAATAGGCAACACCAAGTCAGCTACTCCTCAGCATAGCTATGTCCATCGCAGCCTTCTTGGGTTTCAGGAGGCACAAACAAAGGTTCTCACAATTATGGTAAAACGCTGAACTCCTGCAAATAATTTTCAACGTAGTGGTTAATTGAAAAGCTCTGCGGCATTCTTCTTGGAACAAGGCAGTTACCTGTTCCCACGCAAAGAGGAGTATAGAGAACCATGGTGGATTTCCAGCTGATGAAGTAAAGGATTATTAAAGGAACGGGATGACCATGGGGATCATCGTTAATTCTCTGAAACAGAATCCGCCCTTTTCACCTGCCAAACACATGCCCACTTCTCCTCTCTGGGGATAATAAAAACTAACCAGCGAACTGACAGAGGGCCTGACCCCCCCATCCACATGGACCACACACAGACACACAAAAAAAAACCGTACCCTCCAGCTACTAATTATAATGCTAACTTGCAAAATTTCCCTGCATTTTAAAACAATGGAAAAATGGTGGTGGGATGATACTTAGAAGAATGGCTTCTTGTCAGTCTCCACTAACAAAAATAGGCAACACCAAGTCAGCTACGCCTCAGCATAGTTATGCCCGTGGCAGCCATGTTGGGTTTAAGGAGGCATATACAAACTTTATCATAATTATGTTGAAACGTGCTGAAAACCCGGCAAATAATTCTCAACGTACTGTTTAATTCAAAAGCTCTGTGGCATACTTCTTGGAAGAAGCCTGTTACCTGGGCCCACGCATAGAGGGGTCTGGAGAACCATGGTGGATTCCAAGGTGATGAATCTAAGGATTCTTAAAGGAACAGGCTGAAAAGTGCAGATCCTGACTGAAACAGGATTCGGACTTTTTGCCTGCAACACACATGCCCACTTCTCCTCTCTAGGGATAACAAAAACAACCCATCGGATTGACAGATGGCCTGCCCCCGCCCCCCACCACCCCACACAAAATCGTGCCCTCCAGCGACTGATCCTTATGCTATCTGGCAATACGTCCTCTGCCTTTTAAAATAATGGAGATAGAATGGTGGAATTATACCTAAAAGACTGGCTTATTGCCAGACTCCCATACCAAGTATTGGCAACAGCAAGTCACCTAGGCCTCAGCACACGTTTGTCCCTGGCAGCCATCTTGGGTTTAAGGAGGCACAGATGAACCTTATCACAATTATGGTGAAAGGTGCTGCAAAAGCGGTCAAGTAATTCTCATGGTAGTGGTTACTTGAAAAGCTCTGCGGCATAATTCTTTGAACTAGCCAGTTAACTGGGCCCACGCATAGAGCAGTCTAGAGGCCCATGGTGGATTCCCAGCTGATGAAGCAAGGGATTCTTAATGGAACGGGGTGAAAAGTGCGGTTTCTGTTTCAGTCTAAGACAGAAACGGGGTCCGAACTTTTTACCTGCCACACACATGCCCACTTCTCCGGTCTGGGGAAAATAAAAACCATCCAGCGAACTGACAGAGGGCCTGCGCCCCCCACCCACACCGACCCCACAAATAAAAATGTCCCCTCCAGCTACTAATTATTATGCTAACTTGCAAAGGTTTCCGTGCATTTTAAAATAATGGGGAAAGTATGGTGGAATGATACTTAAAAGAATGGCCTCCTTCCAGCCTCCAGTAACAAGTGTCGTGAAATCCAAGTGACCTAGGCCTCAGCATAGTTTTCTCCCTGGCAGCCATCTTGTGTTTAAGGAGGCACAGACGATCCTTATCACAATTATGGTGATATGTGCTGCAGAAACTGGCAAATAATTCTACACGTAGTGTTTATCTCAAAAGCTGTGCAGCATACATCTTGGTACAGGCCAGTTCATGGGCCCATGCATGGAGGGTTCTAAGGAACCATGGTGGATTCCCAGCTGATGAATCAAAGGATTTTTAATGGAACCGGCTGAAAAGTGCGGATACTGTTTCAGTCTAACTGAAACAGGATCCGCACATTTCACCTGCCACAAATATATCCACTTCCCTGTCTGGGCATAATAAACACAAACAACCAGACTGACAGAGGGACTGTCCCCCAAACCACCCCGATCCCACCCAAAAACGTCCCCTCCGTTGACTCATCCTTATGCTAACTGCCGAAAGTTGCTCACCTTTTAATATAAGGGAGAAAGGATGGGGCAATGATAATTAAAAGACTGGATTCTTGTCAGACTCCCGTACCAAGTATTGGCAACACCAAGCGAGAGAACCCTCAGTATAGGTTTGTCCATGGAAGCCATCTAGGGTTTAAGGAAGCACAAATGAACCTTATCAAAATTATGGTAAAAGTGCTGGAAAAGCTGGCAAATAATTTCCATGGTAGTGGTTATTTCAAATGCTCTGTGGCATACTTCTTTGAACTAGCCTGTTAAGTGGGTCCACACATAGTGGGGTGTAGAGAACTATGGTGGATTCCCAGCTGATGAAGCAAAGGATTCTTAAAGGAACAGGATGAAAAGTGCCGATCCTGTATCAGTCTAAGACTGAAACAGGATCCACACTTTTCACTTGCCACACACATGTCCACTTCTCCTCTCCGGGGATAATAAAAACAAACCACTGGACTGACAGAGGGCCTGGCTCTGCCTCTCCCACCCCACACAAAAACGTTTCCTCCAGCGACTCATCCTTAAGCTAAATGGCAATAGGTGCTCTGCCTTTTAAAATAGTTGTGAAAGGAAGGTGGAATGATACTTAAAGGAATGGCTTCTTGCCACGGACCAGTACCAATTATCGGCAACTCCAAGGGAGATTGGCCTAACCGTAGTTTTTTCTGTGGAAGCCAGCTTGGGTTTCAGGATGCACTGCCTAACCTTTTCACAATCTTTGTGAAAGTTGCTGCAAAAACTGGCAAATAATACTCAATGTAGTGGTTATTTCCAAAGCTCTGCGGCATACATCTTGGAACTAGCCAGTTACCTGGACCCACACATAGAGGGGTCTCGACAGCCATGGTGGATTCCCAGCTGATGAATCAAAGGATTCGTAAAGGAACTGGCTGAAAAGTGCGGATCCTGTTTCAGTCTAAGACTGAAACAGGATCCGTACTTTTCACCTGCCACACACATGCCCACCTCTCCTCTTTGGGCATAATAAAGACAAACCACCAGACAGACAGAGAGCCTTCCCCTCAACGCACCACCCGACCCCACTCAAAAACGTCCCCTCCAGCAACTCATTCTTATGATAACTGGAAAAAGGTGTTCTGCCTTTTAAAATGATGGAGAAAGGATGGTGGAATGACTCTTAATAACATGGCTTCTTGCCAGGCTCCAGTACCAACTATCGGCAACACCAAGTGAACTAGGCCTCAGCATACTTTTGTCCGCCCCAGCCATCTTGGGTTGAAGGAGGCACGGACGAACCTTATCACAATTATGGTGAAAGGTGGTGCAAAAACTAGCAAATAATTCTCAACGTAGTGGTTATTTCAAAAGCTCTGTGGCATACTTCTTGGAACTTGCCAGTTACCTGGGCCCACGCATAGAGGTCTTTAAAGAACCATGGTGTATTCCCAGCTGATGAATCAAACGATTCTTTTTTGTTTGTTTGTTTGTTTGTTAGCTCATTATGGGGGTACAAAAGATCAGGCTATATACATTCCCCATGCCTCCCCTTTCCCCCGATTCTGAGCTTCAATTTTGTCCATTCCCTAGTCAGTGCACATCACATTCATCATGTAGGTGTGCACCCCTCCTCTCCCCCACCCCATCCCCCCCAGTTAGAACTTGAAGGGTGTCCATTCCCCAGGCAGTGCACATCACATTCATCAAGTAGGTATACACCCATCCCTTCCACCCGGCCCCAACCTCTGTCCGATACCCAATTGGTGTTGTTCCCAAATGTGCACTCAGGGAAACCAATTTGCTGGTGAGTACATGTGGTGCTTATTTTTCCATTCTTGGGATACTTCACTTAATAGAATGGGATCCAGCTCTCTCCAGGAGAACCAAAGAGATGCCATATCGCCATTATTTCTAATAGCTGAGTAATATTCCATGGTATACATATACCACATTTTGCTAATCCATTCATGAATTGATGGGCATTTGGGTTGTTTCCACATCTTTGTGATTGTGAATTGTGCTGCTATAATCATTCAGGTGCAGGTGTCTTTTTTATAGAATGACTTTTGTTCTTCTGGGTAGATGTCCAATAATGGAATTGCTGGATCGAATGGTAGGTCTACTTGAATCTGTTTAAGGTATCTCCACATTGCTTTCCACAGGGGCTGCACTAGTTTACAGTCCCACCAGCAGTTTATGAATGTACCTATCTCGCCACACCCACACCAACATGTATAGTTTTGGGACTTTTTGATAAAGGCCATTCCTACTGGAGTTAAGTGATATCTCATTGTGGTTTTGGTTTGCATTTCCCTGATGATTAGAGATGTTGAACACTTTTTCATATGTTTGTTAGCCATTTTTATATCTTCTTTTGAAAAATTTCTATTTATGTCCTTTGCCCACTTTTTGATAGGGTTGTTTGATTTTTTCTTACTGATTTTTCTGAGTTCTAAATAGATTCTTGTTATCAGTCCTTTATCTGATGTGTAGTATGCGAAAATTTTTTCCCATTCTGTAGGTTGTCCATTTACTCTCGTGACTGTTTCTTTGGCTGTGCAGAAGCTTTTTAATTTGATCAGGTCCCATTTATTTATTTTTGTTGTTGCTGTGATTGCTTTAGGGGTCTTCTTCATAAATTCTTTGCCTAGGCCAATGTCTGTAAGAGTCTTTCCTACATTTTCTTCTAGAATTCTAATAGTTTCTGACCTTAGGTTTAAGTCTGTTAACCACTGTGATTTGATTTTTGTGTGTCCTGTTTTAGTCTTCTACATGTGGATATCCAGTTTTCCCAGCACCATTTATTAAATAAGGAATCTTTTCCCCAGAGTATGTTTTTGTCTGCTTTGTCAAAGATTAGATGGCTATATGAGGATGGTTTTATATTGGGATTTTCTGTCCTGTTCCACTGGTCTGTGTCCCTGCACTTGTGCCAGTACCAGGCTGTTTTAAGAACCACAGCCTTGTAGTATAGTTTGAAGTCTGGCAAATTAATACTTCCCATTTTGTTTTTGTTGTTTAAGATTGCTTTTGCTAAACGGGGTCTTCCCTGGTTCCATACAAAGCGTAAAATTATTTTTTCTATGTCTGTGAAAAAAGATGTTGGTAATTTAATAAGGATTGCATTGAATCTGTAGATAACTTTGGGCAGTATAGACATTTTAACAATGTTGATTCTACCGATCCATGAGCATGGTATGGTTTTCCACCTATTTACATGTTCTGCAATTTCCTTCCTCAGTGTTTCATAGTTCTCCCTATAGAGGTCCTTTACCTCCTTAGTTAAATAAATTCCTAGGTATTTTATTTTCTTTGTTGCTATTTTGAAGGGTATTGAGTCCTTAATTTGGTTTTCCATTTGACTGTTATTGGCATATATGAATTCCTCTGATTTGTGTGTATTGATTTTCTATCCTGAGACTTTACTGAATTCATTGATCAATTCCAGGAGTCTCTTGGTTGAAACCTTGGGGTTTTATAGATATAACATCATATCATCAGCAAAGAGTGAGAGTTTGATCTCTTCTGTCCCTATTTCAACTCCCTTGATTCTGCTCTCTTGCCTGATAGCTCTTGCAAGGACTTCCAATACTATGTAGAAAAGTAATGGGGACAGTGGTAAGCCTTGTCTGGTTCCAGTTTGAAGTGGGAATGCTTTCAGTTTTTCCCCATTCAGTATGATGTTGGCTGAGGGTTTGTCGTATATGGCTTGTATCATTTTTATATAGGCCCCATCTATGCCTATTTTGTTAAGTGTTCTTATCATAAAAGGGTGTTGAATTTTGTCAAATGCTTTCTCTGCATCTATTGAGAGGATCATCTGATCTTTATTTTTGCTTCTATTTATGTGATGAATTACATTCCCATATGTCAAACCATCCCTGCATCTCTGGGATGAAGCCCACTTGGTCGTGATGGATTATTTTTTTGATAAGCACTTGGATTCGATTTGTTAGAATTTTATTGAGAATTTTTGCATCTATATTCATAAGAGAAATTGGTCTATAGTTCTCTGTTTTAGTTGCATCCTTTCCTGGATTTGGTATCAGGATTATGTTGGCTTGGTAAAAAGTGTTGGGGAGAATCCCATCCTTCTCTATATTGGAGAATAGTTTATGTACGATGGGCACCAGTTCTTCTTTGTAGGTATGGTAGAATTCAGGTGTGAACCCATCTGGTCCAGGGCTTTTCTTTTTGGGAAGGTTTTTTATTGCTGTTTCAATTTCAGATCTAGATATCGGTCTATTCAGGAATTCTATTTCTTCCTGGTTGAGCCTGGGAAGGCTGTGTGTTTATAAGAATTTGTCCATTTCCTCCAGGTTTTCTAATTTGTGTGCATAAAGATTTTTGTAGAATTCATAGATGATATCATGTATCTCTGTGGCATCAGTCGTGATTACTCCTTTCGTGTTCCTGATCGAGGTTATAAGAGATTTTTCTTTTCTGCTCTTGGTTAGTTTAGCCAGAGGTGTGTCAATTTTGTTTATTTTTTCAAAGAACCAACTTTTGGTTTTATTAATCTCCGTTATGGTTTGGTTTAATCTCCCTTATGGTCCTTTTCATTTAGTTCTGATTTAATCTTAATAATTTCCTTCTGCTGGGTTTGGGTTTGGTCTCTTCTTTCTTCTCCAGCTCTTTGAGTCTATTCATTAGATTGTCTATTTGTAAGTTTTCTGTCTTTTTGGTATAGGCATTTATGGAAATAAATTTTCCTCTCAGGACTGCTTTAGCTGTGTCCCACAGATTTTGATAAGTTGTATCTCCTTTGTCGTTTAATTCAGAGAATCTTTTGATTTCTGACTTGATTTCTTCATTTATAAAATGATTGTTCAGGAGAAGGTTATTTAGCTTCCATGACTTTGAGTAGAAATGAGGATTTCTGTTAGGGTTCATTGTTACTTTTATTCCACTGTGATCCGAGAAGCTGCATGGTATTATTTCTATATTTTTAAATTTTTTAAGACATGCTTTATGTCCTAAGATATGGTCAATCTTGGAGAATGTCCCATGAGCTGATGAGAAGAACTTATATTCAGTGGTATTTGGGTAGAATGTCCTGTAGATGTCAGTCAGGCCCATTTGTTCTAGCATTCTATATACGTCCAATATTTCTTTGTTTATTTTTTGTTTGGAGGATCTGTCTTGAACTGTCAGTGGCGTGTTAAAATCTCTGGCTACTAAAGTGTTGTTATCTATCATTTGGTTCAGATCAAGTAGGGTTTGCTTTATGAATCTGGGTGCACCTAGATCGGGTGCATATATGTTAAGTATAGTTATGTCTTCTTGTTGAATTGTACCCTTCACCAGTATATAGTAACCATCTTTGTCTTTCTTTACTTTTGTTGATTTAAAAACTACGTTATCGGAGATTAGAACTGCCACGCCAGCTTTCTTTTGGGTTCCATTTGCTTGGAATATTGATTTCCACCCTTTTATTTTCAGTCTAAATGCATCCTTGCAGGTTAGATGAGTTTCCTGAAGACAGCAGATACTTGGCTTATATCTTTTTTATCCATCGGGCCAGTCCATGTCTCTTGAGTGGGGAATTCAATCCATTCACATTTAATGAGAGAACTGATAAGCGAGACAGATTGCTGTTCCTCATGTTGGGTTGAATTTCATTGATCTGTTTTCTCTCTTGAGCCATTATGATAACTGTGTTTTCATATTTATCTCTTGATTAGTGTTACATTCGAAGGTCCTTCTTGTGCTGGACCACGTGTAACTCTGTTTTGAATACTTCTTGGAAAGCTGCTCTTGTCTTGGTGAATTCTCTGAGTTTTTGTTTATCTGAGAATGTCTTAATTTCACCTTCATATATAAAACTGAGCTTATCTGGGTACAGGATTCTAGGCTGGGCATTATTCTGTTTCAGAAGAGTGAGAATGGGGCTCCAATCTCTTCTTGCTTGTAAGGTTTCAGTTGAGAAATCTGGCGTGATTCGGATGGGCTTTCCTTTGTATGTTACTTGTTTTTTTCTCCTTACAGATTGAAGAAGGGCCTCGTTAGTGGATATTTTGGTCAGTCTGATAACTACATGACGTGGTGTCTTCCTATTTGGTATGAATCTCTCAGAGGTTCTTTGAGCTTCTTGAACCTGTGTATCTAGAGATTTGGCAAGGCCTGGGAAATTTTCCTCAATTATATCTTCAGATACTTTATTCAACCCTTGCTTATTGTCTTCTTCACCCTCAGGAATGCCGATAACTCTCAGGTTAGGCTTCTTTACATAATCCCACATTTCTTGTAGACTATGATTATTTCTCATGTTTCTTTGTTTTAACTCTGTGACTGCCTTATTTAATTGGAAAGTGTTATCTTCGATCTCTGAGATTCTTTCTTCTGTTTGATCTACCCTGCTCTTGAGACTTTCCACTGTGTTTTGTAGCTCCTTGAATAAATTTTTCATTTCCAGGAGTTCAGTTTGATTTTTCTTCAGTATTTCAATTTCTTTGGTGAATTTTTCTTCCAAGTCCTGGATCTTTTTTGTGGTTTCTTTGTGTTGATTATCCATTTTCTCTTGCATAATGTTCAGCGTATTTATGATCCATGTTTGAAATTCTTCCTGTGACATGTTGCTATTTGGAATCTGCTTTGTGTTAATTGGTGGAGAACTAGTAATCCTCTTTGAGGGCATGGTTTCAGCTTGATTCTTTATACTCCTAGAGTTCCTTCGCTGAGCCCTTCCCATCTGAATGAATCCTTAAGATCCCTTCTTTCAGCTTTAGTCTGGATAGGGGCACACTGTGAGTGCCAGGTAAGCTGCCTCCTCTGTCACTAGGGGGAGCCCTTCACATATTGTTCAGGATTTTGCTAGCTCCGCTGGGGGGGCTGCCCCTCTTCCTCTCCCGAGGTGGCTTCTGTCTCTCTCTGCAAGAAAGACAGTGGATAGGGAGAGTGGAGCGGTGCCCTCATTCACCCAGTGCCCCAGCCACTGCAGTTCCCGCGGGAGATGGTCTGCCCCACCCCAATGTCTGCAAGGTCCACGCTCCACTCTCTCGTGACTGGGGAACCACTCAGTGTTCACACAAAGGTGGAGCTCCTAGTCAGGGTCCGTGGACTAGGGAAGGGAGCCGCCCAGGGAGCCGCCCGGTACCCAATCGCTCCTCAGCGTTTAGGCTGTGGACCCCGACAATGGCGGCCGCCCGTCTGCAGATCACTGTCACTGGGGTTGAATGCTCAGGGACCGGCAGAGGCCAGAGGAGCCGGGGAGCGGGAGAATCCAGCCGCCCACCTATACGAGGCAGTTTGGCGTCTGCTAGAGCCGGGACCAAAGCAGCCCCACCGCCCACGTATAGGAGACAGTTGCTAGGTGCGTCAGCTGCGCACAGCACTCCAGGGTCCAAAATGCCTCCTGCCAATGTCTCTTCTCTGCAGAGCCCCACATCTCCCGTGGCGATTCTGCACCGACTTCAGGCAGATCCTCAATTGAGTGGGTGTGGAGGTCAGAGGGGGAACAAGATGCTTTCCTGTGGGGCTGAACCCACCCCACTCTCTGGTGAGGTGGGTACAGCTGTCCCGTGCTCCCTTCTCTATTGGCCATCCCGCACTCTCCAGATTTTGGTGATTTATTTCCCTAATCACCTCAGTCTTTTCTTGCTCTCTCTCTCTGTCCCACGCTGATTCTCCATGGATTCACACCACCGTTCTTGTGGGGAAGTGAACCTCTAGGGTTGTGGCAGTGGGAGACCCATGCCTTCCACTCCAGGAGCACGAATCCAGGAGGTCACCACCATTCCACCATCATTGAGAATGAATCAAAGGAGTCTTAAAGGAACGGGCTGAAAAGTGCGGATCCTGTTTCAGTCTAAGTCTGAAACAGGATCCGCACTTTTCACCTGCCACACACATGCCCACTTCTCCTCTCTGGGCATAATAAAAACAAACCACTGGACTGACAGAGGGCTTGCCCCCCCACACACACCACACGACCCCACACAAAAACGTCCCCTCCAGTGACTCATTCTTATGCTAACTGGCAAATGGTGCTATGCCTTTTAAAATAATGGAAAAAGGATGGTGGAATGATACTTGAAAGACTGGTTTTATTCCACGCTCCCGTACCAAGTATCGGCAACACCAAGTGAGCTAGGCCTCAGCATAGTTTTTTCCCTGGCAGCCATCTTGGGATTAAGGAGGCAGAGAAGTACCTTGTCACAATTATGGTGAAAGGTGCTGCAAAAATTGGCAAATAATTCTCCACGTAGTGGTTATTTCAAAAGCTCTATGGCATACTTCTTGGAACCAGCTAGTTACCTGGGGCCACGCATAGAGGGTTATAGAGAACCATGGTGGATTCACGGAAGAAGAGTCAAATGATTCTTAAAGGAACGGGCAGAAAATGTGGATCCTGTTTCAGTCTAAGACTAAAACAGGATCCGCACTTTTCACCTGCTGCACACATGCCAACTTCTCCTCTCTGAGGATAAAAAAAAAAAAAAAAAAACACTGGACTGGCAGAGCGCCTGCCCCCTCACACACCACCTGACCCCACACAACAACGTGCCCTCCAGCAACTCATTCTTATGCTAACTGGCAAAAGGTGCTCTGCCTTTTAAAACAATGGAAAAAGGTTGGTGGAATGATACTTAAAAGACTGGCTTCTTGCCAGGCTCCAGTACCAAGTATAGGCAATACCAAGTGAGGTAGGCCTCAGCATGGTTTTGTCCATGGCAGCCAGCTTGGTTTAAGGAGGCAGAGACGAACCTTGTCACAATTATGGTGAAAGGTGCTGCAAAAACTGGCAAATAATTCTCCACGTAG